>NW_021630116.1:91520-200208 GCF_900700375.1 Denticeps clupeoides
TCTCCACGTCTATACCTTTATCTCCTCTATCTCCACATCTCTACCTTTATCTCCCTTCTCTCTCCACATCTCTACCTTTATCTCCCTCTCTTCTCCCCGTCTCTACCTTTATCTCCCTCTCACTCCACGTCTCTAACCTTTTTTTCCTGCTCTCTCCCCGTCTCTACCTTTATCTCCCTCTCTCCACGTCTCTACCTTTTTTCCCTCTCTCCACGTCTCTACCTTTATCTCCTCTCTCCACGTCTCTACCTTTATCTCCCTCTCTCTCCACATCTCTACCTTTATCTCCCTCTCTCTCCCCATCTCTACTTTATCTCCTCTTCTCCACGTCTCTACCTTTATCTCCCTCTCACTCCACGTCTCTACCTTTTTTTCCTGCTCTCTCCCGTCTCTACCTTTATCTCCCTCTCTCTCCACGTCTCTACCTTTTTCCCTCTCTCTCCACGTCTCTACCTTTATCTCCCTCTCTCCCCGTCTCTACCTTTATCTCCCTCTCTCTCCACATCTCTACCTTTTTTTCCCGCTCACTCCCCATCTGGATGAGGTCGTCGTGGACGAGGTCGTCGTGGACGAGGTTGTCGTGGACGAGGTCGTTGTGGACGAGGTCGTCGTGGACGAGGTTGTCGTGGACGAGGTCATTGTGGACAAGGTCGTTGTGGACGAGGTCGTAGTGGACGAGGTCGTTGTGGACGAGGTCGTAGTGGACGAGGTCGTAGTGGACGAGGGACGATGGCTGCATCGGTCCAGCCACCCGCCTCTTAATCCGCCCGTTTGGAGTCGGGCCGCATGATTAGTGAATCAGGAACTGCGGCCATTCTTGTGCTAGGAAAGGCGGCCACGCCCGGATTAGCCATATGTGCAACTGGGCACGTTTTGGAGGTGACGGGCTCCAGACGTTCCTTTCTGAAATTGACCTCTCAGGCAGCTTATCAGCAATATTTTATAACGTGATCCATTTCCGGATTTATATAAAACCAGCAAGCATCAGCGACGCTGCGTTACTCCGGCACGACGTCACACGTGTCACGCGTCTTCCGCCGAGTTGACATTTGCACGTACTGTTGCCAGGTAACACAGCAAGGGCACAATAAGACATTTTGTGTCTGGGGTTTGGTGAGGTGAGGATCATCCGACTCTCCACATGTGGGGAAATCGGGACATTGTGTCCTCGCTCCAGCCAGAACACAGGCGGTGTCTGTCGAGTACGTTACAACGAGGCACCGGGCCGTATTTATATGAAGCCGGCGTGTGTAAATTGTTTATATGTGGCTGAAAAATCATGAAATTACACAACAGTAAGAGAAAGCATGATGACTGACTCGTAATCTCCGGAATCTTGATGCTGAATTCCGGGCTGATGTGAGATTCCATAAACATGTACACCTACGTTATTTCACATTGCTGGAATTTCCAACATTTTTTTTTTTGCGCTCAGTGTAATAATACTAATAATAAAGTGTAGTGATTGTCACATGTGATACACAGCAGCACAGCACACGGTGCACACAGTGAAATTTGTCCTCTGTATTTAACCCATCACCCTGAGTGAGCAGTGGGCAGCCATGACAGGCGCCCGGGGAGCAGTGTGTGGGGACGGTGCTTTGCTTAGTGGCACCTCGGCGGATCGGGATTCGAACCAGCAACCTTCTGATTACGGTACCAGGATTTTGCAGCATTTTGTGCAGAACATTCCTAGAGGCTTCCTAGATTTTCCACATTCCACTCGTACGGAGTCCCATTTAAGACAAATTCTCGACAAATGACAAGATAAGAAACGTTTGGACTGGTTTAAGTCTCAGCCTGACATTTGTCAGATAAATATATATTATTAACACACTTATCCCATGAATAGAAGCCTTTAATCCGATTTTTCTGACCAAGCTTCATACTCTAAAGTAGCGATGATGATATTAAATGAAATGAAAAGTATTAATCTATTTTTTGGTTGCTCTTGATGGTTTTGAAGATTTTACATTTACATTTACAGCATTTACCAGACGCCCTTATCCAGATCGACTTACAATCAGTAGTTACAGGGACAGTCCCCCCCTGGAGGTTAAGTGTCTTTCTCAGGGACACAATGGTAGTAAGTGGGGTTTGAAGCTGGGTCTTCTGGTTCACAGGCGAGTGTGTTACCCACTAGGCTACCACCACCACCACTGGCTGCCGGAGGCGTCCAGCGTGTCCTGAGGATTCCTGCCAGCCCTAAATCTGCTGTAATGAAGAGCCCATCGATTTTCTTTACGCTGGTTGGAGAGCTGTCCTCTGCTGCCCTGACAAACGGCGTTCCGGACACGAGCGCGGGCGCCGCCACGGGCCAGTCGGGAAAGATTATTACTGGCCAGGTTTTAATCATGTTGCTTACCCTCGTCTGAGATTCATAAGTCTGCTCCTTTTACTGTAGCCCCGCCAAGTCAGACGAAAAGTCGCATTAACGAGTAGAGTGAGCGCAAGGGGCGGAGCCACAGGTTAAGTTGCCTCCTGGTGCTAATGAATTATTCATGAATCTCATTGGCCTGCTCCCTTGTAACCTTTCCACCAGCAGGCCTGAGGAGACCAAACACCTACCGCTTTAAAGCATTTAGAACCGGCACAGTGTGGTTTACAATATCTGAGTATTTCATGCACTGGGACTAAAGGGATTTTTATTTGATAATTAATTCAGTTATGATTAGCAACATTAGCTCTGTAATGCTAATTCAATGAACCGCATGCAAAGGGAAATGAAATGATAAAAATAACATAATAAAACCATCATAGCTCCCTCAGATTGTATTGAGTCAGACGGCGCTACATCACCACGGCTTCCTAAGACGGTGATATGAACAGTCAGAATCGAATTAAATCAAATATATGGCACCCAGTGAGAAATATGTTCATGCTTTAGACTGGACGTCATGTTTGTTGCTGTGGTGCGGCGTGAGTTCGAGACCCGGCTCGGACCTTGTCCTTGCGAAGTCTCATTGCTCTGTGGACCCTGGGGGTCCTGGGGTCCCTCCGGCTCCTGCGACCCTGAGTAAGAGAATTTATTGTCTATAAAATACCCATCAAAACCTGTTTAAACTGCGGTATTTTTATTGACCATCATCAGTTTCTATCCATTTTAAATGAAACTAAACCAACAGAATCATAAATGGATTTGATTGATAATTTATTTTACTTAATTCTGCCATCAATGCAAAGCAGTTTTTTCACTTGTCTCTGTAAACGTTTTAAGAATTAATTGTGATTCACGGTGATTAATCACTTTTAATTCTCTGCAAAATGCACGATTGTTTACTCATTTTGAATCAAGTGACACCCCTGGAATAAATATTATTTTAATGTGCAAATGAAATTGCAAGTGAGAGGTCTTCCTTTTGAGGGTTCATGGTCCTCACATCCTGCTACTGGTTCATGTAGGTGGGCTGGTCAGGGCTTCTGTGTTGAAGTTCTGTATCTGTTCATAAACACACACACACACACACACACACACACAATACACACGTGTGCAGTGGAAATGTGTAGCAAGGCAGGTTGGAGCAGGTTGCCATGGAAACACCAAAGTGGCACATGCAAGAGTGTGCAATTCGAACGTTCTCTTTCTCTTTTATTACAAAACGCTATTTTTAACAGCCATTATATAAGCCTTGCGTGGCGGAGTTCTCCTTCCTGTTGTCTTCGTCCATTGTCTTCCTCTTCCTCACCCTGCGCGCTTTCACTCAGATCCTTTCTTACGTGCCCACGTCGTGCCTTCATCTCCGGTGCCTGTCGCCGTGGAGTTCCGAACTGATCTCCGCAGGAGAACCCACAATGTGTGTGTGTGTGTGTGTGTGTGCATTGAGAAATGGCCTCTAACACTGACCTATTTAACTAATTACTGTAGCTAATTTGGTGGCATAAAAGCCGGCAGGACATTCGACTCAGGTTGGTTTCGTTGGCTGCTTTTTACTAAACTGTGTCCCAGTACCAGACCCAGTCCCAGACTCAGTCCCAGACCCAGTCCCATTCCCAGTTCCAGTCCCAGTCCCAGACCCAATCCCAGTCCCAGACCCAATCCCAGACCCAGTTCCAGACCCAATCCCAGACCCAGACCCAGACCCAGTCCCAGACCCAGACCCAGTCCCAGACTCAGTCCCAGACCCAGTCCCAGTTCCAGACCCAATCCCAGTCCCAGACCCAGACCCAATCCCAGACCCAGTTCCAGACCCAATCCCAGACCCAGACTCAGTCCCAGACCCAATCCCAGTCCCAGTCCCAGTCCCAGTCCCAGTTCCAGTTCCAGTTTCAGACCCAATCCCAGACCCAGACCCAGTCCCAGACCCAATCCCAGTCCCAGACCAGTCCCAGACCCAGTCCCAGTTCCAGACCCAGACCCAATCCCAGTCCCAGTCCCAGTTCCAGTTTCAGACCCAATCCCAGACCCAGACCCAGTCCCAGACCCAATCCCAGTCCCAGACTCAGTCCCAGACCCAGTCCCAGTCCCAGACCCAGACCCAATCCCAGTCCCAGACCCAGACCCAATCCCAGACCCAGACCAGTCCCAATCCCAGTCCCAGTCCCAGTTCCAGTTTCAGACCCAGTCCCAGTCCCAGTTCCAGTTTCAGACCCAGTCCCAGTCCCAGACCCAGACCCAATCCCAGTCCCAGACCCAATCCCAGACCCAAACCCAAACCCAGACCCAAACCCAGACCCAGGCCCAGGCCCAGGCCCAGTTCCAGTTCCAGTTCCAGTTCCAGTCCCAGTCCAAGACCCAGTCCCAGACCCAGACCCCTGTACCAGTTCACAGCCAACTCCACAGCCGATATGAAATATATAATTACGATAAGATGGTGGTGAACACGAATTGCTGTTTATTTCCATTGATTTATGTTGATTATTAGTTGATTGAATCACAAATCGTAGCGAATCACTGCTGGAAGAATGTTTTTTATCTTTGTTAATAGGTCTGTGTACGTGGGAATATGGCAGAGTGTAATATTGTGTACGTGCCAGAGCTTTTTAAATAATATTGATTATGAGCCCACAGTAGAAAATTATGTCTTGTTTAAAATGAATAGATACAAGCTGCACCCCTTTGGAGAGCAGATGGTGCACCAACACACACACACACACACACACACACACACACACAGGAACAGAGCCTACACACGGCGAGTGAACGATGACTGACTCATAAACCGCATTCCTGGAGTTTTTTTAATCTCCGGAATCATTAGCATGATTCTGCGCGATAATAAGCAAAGGTGTGAAGCTGAGCGACTGACTTCATCACATCTCATCCCAGCGGGGCGCTACACAACAGCTGCGACTCGACATTGCGGGCACACTGCGACGCGTCAGAAATGTTCCCATGAAATATTCCTGATAATCATTGCGCGTTGATATACGGATTGGCCCGGGTTGGGCTCTGGGAGGTTATCTGCGAAAGCAAGTAAGAGCATTAGAGAGGAAAGATTATTATTATCAATATTTTTTTTTATTATTATTAATAATTGAATCACATAATTGTGATTCAATTGTGTCTTTTTCAATTGTTATAATTTGAAATGGGAAACATTGATTGGCTATAAAATTCTAATTGAGTGGAAATCTACCTTTTATCAGTGTTCATTTTCATAATAACTGTAAATTTACCCAAAAACATGGAAAGAATTTAGCTGTGATTTTCCTTATGCTCAATAATCTCAATAATCTAACTAATAATCTAACTTAATGTATTGTTTTACTGTGACTAGTCTTAATTCTTTGTGCATTCCCAGTTGAATTCAGGATGTGTTTTAAATTTCATTATTTTTAAAAACTCTTTGGAAAGACCTGACATTCTCTAACCTGACATTACTCTGTCTCCCCCTGCAGGCTGCTTTGAGTGCTGCATTAAGTGTCTGGGGGGCGTGCCCTATGCCTCATTGATCGCCACCATCCTTTGCTTCGCGGGCGTGACCCTGTTCTGTGGGTGTGGCCACGTGGCACTGACCGGAACGCTGACCATGCTGGAGAACCACTTTTCCACTGTGCGAACCGACCACGCCTCCCTTACTAATGTGTACGTACCGGTGTGTGTTTTTCATTCATATTTTCTCTGTATTTATCACTTATCTGTGTGTGTGTGTGTGTGTTTGAACAGCATTCAGATCCTTCAGTACACCATCTACGGCATCGGGCCCTTCCTCCTGGTGTACGGCGTCGTCCTGCTGGCCGAGGGCTTCTACACCACCAGCGCCGTCAAAGACCTTCAGAACGAGTTCAAGACCAGCGTGTGTGGCCGCTGCATCACCGCCACGGTACGACACACACACACACACGCACACACCCTCCAGGACAGTTCTGCCACAGTCTGCTATGTAGCCTAATTCCTTTAATTGCCACAGATGTCTGCTCTCATCAGTGGGCGACGCCTTGTGGCCCATGCGTGTGTGTCGTACAGGTTGGAATCGTGCTCATGTCCGTCACATTTGTGACAGTTTAGTAGCCCACGGAGGCCTGTGGGTGTGTTAGGGTTGGTAGTAGCCTTGTGGGTAACACACTCGCCTATGAACCAGAAGACCCAGGTTCAAATCCCACTTATTACCATTGTGTCCCTGAGCAAGACACTTAACCCTGAGTGTCTCCAGGGGGGGACTGTCCCTGTAACTACTGATTGTAAGTCGCTCTGGATAAGGGCGTCTGGTCAATGCCGTAAATGTAAAATGTAATGTTAATATGTGGCCTCTCTTTGTGTGCCTGTAGTTCATGTTTCTGACCTACGTCCTGGCCCTGGCATGGCTGGGCATCTTTGGCTTCTCCGCCATCCCCGTCTTCCTCTTCTACAACATGTGGAACACCTGCGCTGCCATGAGGTCGCCGATGGCCAACATCACGTCGCCGGACAGTATCTGTGTGGACGTGCGGCAGTACGGTACGGACAGCGTTGCAATATCAGGCCCCGTCCACACGAGAACGGGAAGATCTCTGTCTGATCTGACCTTGCGTCCACGTGGGGAACGGTTCTTTTCTAAAACGGCTATCCGTGTGGACGGCAAAGCAGATTTCGTGAAAATGCTGACGTGTTAGCCTGACCTCCAGCCTGACCTGTAACCCCCGAACGCGTCCTACATACGACATTTTCTAATGAAAAGATGCGGCTGGAGAACATCGACGTGACTAACTCACCACGGAGGAGAGCTAGCCGCCAAACAAGGAGAGTGGGGGGGTTACAGCGCCACTTACAGGTGTGGAGGGGCAGCATCCAGGACGTTCTCTGTGTCTCCGTGTGGACGCAGGACACAGAAGGCCTTATTTTAAGACATCCGTCACCTCAGGACCTTTCCTGATGGAAATCTGGATGGACTGGCAGTGTGTGACACTTGTTGTCCTGCGGACAGATCGGTTGAGACGGCTGATAAAAATAAACGTGTCTCGTGTTAATCGACAGGAGCTTGAAATCCCCCAGCTCAGTGTGTTTTTTGTGTTAAGGTGTGATTCCATGGAACGCCACCCCAGGAAAAGCCTGTGGCTCCGCCCTGGGAGACATCTGCAACACCAGTGAGGTGAGGTCCTCGGCCGCCGGAACGCAGTGCTACACGAAGACTCTAGTTGTTCGAGTTCTAGTTAGGAAACCACCCACAAAGCAGAAGCAGGGGTAGCAGGATCTGTTTCAGCCCGATTTCCAGTGTTGAGGCTTTTACAGGCACTGATGTAGTTTTATTTCTGGTTTGTTCTTAACAGAGGACTTGCAATTTATTTTCCACATTAAAGCTTGCTGTAATCTTTAAAACTATTGGGAAAGAGCAAAAATTCCCTCTTCACGGGGTCTCCGATCCCAAACGACTCTGTTCTCCTTTGTCGTCCCTGGCTGGTGGGACAACTTGTCCTGCTCCATTCCACTAGCCGAGACTACCGCCACCTTTAAGGAGCAGTTGAAAACCCACTTGTTCAAAAAGTATTTCAGACAAGTCTAACACACACAATGACAATCACTTCAACAAAGACATGCACACACACTAGCACTTAACAATTCCCGAGCATGTTCTGTTCCTGACAAGTTAGGCCTTATCAGGGCTCTTAGATTTTTAAATACAAAATCTATAGAAACCGCTTGTGGAAGAAAGTAAAAAAATGTTGAACCATTCAAACGCTGGGCAAGTGGCAGCCAATCAAATCCAGTCATTTTTAAAAACACACTCATTTTTTTTTTTAAATGGATTGCAGCAATTAATATGTATTTCTGCATGCGATTTTTATCCAGTTCTACCTGTCCTACCACCTCTACATCGTGGCGTGTGCCGGAGCCGGAGCCACTGTCATCGCTCTGGTAAGGATACTGTATCACACGCTGTCCCCTGAGGCCGGTCATCAGTAAAGCCCTCTGATCCGATTATCCTCTAACTTTGAGCTCGGGGAGGAAATAAAAGCCTTTAGCAGACAGTCAATGACGGTGTGGTAGTGCAGAGGGATCTATTTATTTAATAAAAAGAAGAAGAGTCATGGGACACCGATGCCACGTCCGCACTATGAGAGCCGTGTCCTCTCTCTCCCTCACAGTTCTTCTACATGATGACAAGTGTAACCTTTCAAGTTTAAGGTATTCAGCAGTGTGGAGAGCTGATGGTCAGACTGGGGGACAGGAAGTAGAAATGGTCAGGCAGAGGTAGTCAGCAGGACATGCGTTTTGTATAAATAATATATAAGGCACCATTTGTGTATTAGGGTAAGATGTCTCGTCAAAACGTACCTGTCCTGTGCTGTTGGAAGTTCTCAACCTATGAGCACCTGATCCAGATCCAGCCTGATCCAGCCAGAAGACCTCAAACAGTTCAGTACAGGGACTAAGGGCACTTTCACACCTTCGTACATTTACGAATCAGGGAGAAATCCAAGCAAAACAAAACTCACCGCTTCAAATCACGCGAGAACTTTCTCTCTGCTGATTGGTCGGATGAACGACTACATACCGGAAGCAGATCTGCTGTTGTGGACTGTGTGCATGAAATTGGATGGACATTATGGAAGTATATTTATGCGGGTTGGCCGTTGCCCTAGCGATTTTTAAAAAATGATATTACATGGATTACCACTTTAAACATACATTTGAAATGTAGCGCGGTTTTGTCTTGAAACAACTGTTCACAAATCATGTGATAGCCTTTGTGTCTGCTTTTGGTCCGGTATGCGTTGAAAGTGACTTGTGACAGTGTGACATTGTGGGTGACTTTTGCATGTTCACCCTGCGCTGGCGTGGGTTTCTTCTGGTTCTCCAGTTTTCTCCTAGCGTCGAACGGCAATGTACACTACGTGGATTGGTGTCTCAAAAATAAAAAGTAACAGTACTAAGCGGTTATGAAAAAGAGGGAATGAACATGAGGTTCTGTGTATCAAGACAGTGGTGATGTTCTGGACAGGTTCCATGGTCAATTATATTTAGGAAAATATTGCCAAACAGTTACTGCTTGGAAAAAAACGCATTTGGACAGTTCTAATAGCGAGCGTTGATGGCACTGTTACGACTACCCTTGCTGAAGGTAGAAGCGATATAAAAAGGGGAGACAAGGGGAGGCAATTTAACAAGCACTTCATTTAAACATACACATAGAGGATTTACAAATAGGATAAGTGGGTGTAGTAGCCTAGTGGGTAACACACTCGCCTCTGAACCAGAAAGACCAGGTTCAAATCCCTTTACTACCATCGTGTCCCTGAGCAGGACACTTAACCCCTGAGTGTCTCCAGGGGGGACTGTCCCTGTAACTACTGATTGTAAGTCGCTCTGGATAAGGGCGTCTGGTAAATGCTGTAAATGTAAAATGTAAAGAACTTCCCCCAAGCACTACAAAACAATGGTGCCAGAGTCGGGCCGGAGGTAACGGTCTGGGCCCTGAGCAGCTTCCAACTGCTCCTATATACCTCCCTCTAACTGGGTCCAAGTGGCAACATCTGGGAGGTGCTGTTCAGAATGATCTGCCCCCTGCTGGCCACCTTGGGAAAAACACAGAACAAACAGGACTGAACCGACAGGTCTGGCTGAATAACATAAATGAACTCCACTTCCTTTCAATTGTTCACGGCGTTAATGTATGCAAATACTTCCATTTGACCTTAACACAGTTGTCATTCATTTCTGTCTGTGGAGGAGGATCTTGTTGACCTCTGACCTCTCATTTCCTTCCCCTGTCCTTCTGATGCCCACGTTTGTGTGACTAAGAGCTGTTCTGCAATAGGATGTTAATAACTAGTAGGTGAAGTTCATGATGCATGATAATCCATCATCTGAGAACTATCTGAAATAATCTCACTCCTCATGGCCTACAACTTCTCTTTCTGCCCTTCTTCCCCTCTTCTCCCACCTCTTCTCTAGATCCACTATCTCATGATCCTGGCTGCCAACTGGGGGTACCTGAAGGATGCGGTTCAGACCCACGTCTACCAGGACATCAAAACCAGGACGACCAGGAGCTCACAGACGTGCAGTCCGCTCAAAGGAGGGCCATTAACTCCTACTCATAAGGACACGTCCCTCGCTAAACCATGTCCTGTCCTGCACGCGCACACACACACACACACACACACACACCACACACACACACAGGGACCTCCCTCAGGCCACTAACACAGCTCACTGCCACTTCCTGTCACCGTGTGGCCGACTGTCGTTACTGCCTCGGCGTCAGGAGGCCGCCACGGCCGTGGCGCGGACACCCCCGTTGTGCGTTTTTCGTTATCGTGACGATGCATGCGTGAGAAAAGACTGAAGCGGAGTCGCAGCGGGCCAAATACGGCCGCTGCGTCGCGGTCAGGCTCCTTTTCCTGTCTTTGGTTGTGGACTGGTGGACGGTAGTCGGGTGTGGTGTCACGGCTCGGAGACCTTCTGTGACGATTTCAGGCGCACAGTGACGGGAAAGCGCAAAACCCCAACTACCCTGCACTAACTCACTGAAGACGTTTTTTTTTATTTGGTGTTTTCTACATTCAGATATGAATATAAATAGACATATATATATATATATATATAAATGTGTGAATGTGTGTGAATGTTGTTTTTCTAACTCTTGAAGTGTGGCAGTTTTAATATAACCTCTCTCTCTGCTCCGCCTCTGGATTATTTCCGATCTTCCTCTCTCTCTTTTTTTTATGGTTATACTTGACACGTTGCACTGTACAATAACAACAATCAAACTTCCTGTTCCCTCATTAACACGCGTAGAAAACTTGGAATCGGGAACAATGCTCCACAGCAGAGTTCAATTTGAACTGTTCAAATGATCTTTGAATGGGTAAACTGATCACCCCAGAAAACACTTACTAACCCAGGTCTTTTTATGATTCTTTTTTTCTTATTCTGTTACCATTCCTAACAGTTTAGAGAGATGCGATCATGTTGGATAAGTAGTATTATTATTGTTATTGATGACAGTAAATACATAACTCTATGTTTTTCCACTCAGCAGTTTGGGCAGCTGATTTTCCCGAATTATGTTTAATGAGCTTGTGAATTTTGCAGCGTTTCTGTTCTACTGTATATCGCTGCCATGAAAATGTTGTTTTTATTCTGTGAACTTTTGTAATATATTTGAACTTTAACCATCCTGAGGCTGCCATACTAATGACGAAGGCGGGTGGGTCTCCATCCCGTCCCCCACTCTGCCTTCAGCCTGCTGTGACGAGTACCTAGCCTGTTAATGAACGATCATCTGAGCCAGATGACGGCAGGGCTGCTGCAGGATTCAGAACCAGGTCACCCGACTCTGCATGTCGTAGTGACGTCACCAGCTAGGAACGTCATTGTCAGTGACACCCATTTGTGAAAACACCAGTCAGTGTCCGGCGTCTGAGATATTCACTCCTTCCACAAAATGTAGGGCATGTTTCTATCTGTACTCACCACGGTGAAATATAATATATATCTAAATATAAATTCTTTTCATCCGTCCATTCACCTGATGCGGAGAGATGCGTCTGCCAACCCTCGCCCCTTATTTCTATCGGAAGACGCGTGCCTGGATGTTTTGTTGTTCCCCTCGTTGTTGCATGATGGACAGATGACATTTATTTCCCTCTTCCTGTTCTGTAGGTGATGTGTAGTTGGTCGTGCGGACAGAACTATGGTAGGCAATTGTTCCCCCTCGTGCCCCTGTTCAGAGCCCCACTGTGCATTGATGGAATTGTAGTCCTAGTTTGTTTCATAGTCCATTGATTTGAAAAGTCCAAGGTTTTATGGATCCTGTAAAGTGATGATTTTTGTATCCTTCTCTAGTAAAACTGATATTTTCTATGATGAACAATAGTGTTCTTTTGGTGTGTGTGCTTTTTCAGTGCTTTTGCATGTGTGTGTGTGTGTAAAGTTGGAGCAGTTGCATTCCACAAGTGTTGAGAACAAAAACTGAAAAGGGAAAATGTGATTATTCTAGACTTCCAAAATTGCACAGATTCAGTAGAGCGAGTGAGCATGAGCTTAATGAGGGCGGGCGCCCCCAGTAGGACATTCCCAACAATGCCCCTCCAGCATGGTAAATTACCATTATACAGAGGCGTGGTATAAAGCAGCAATGGAAACGAATTAACGAATGTTGCTTTTTGAAAATAGTTTTTTGAAAATATACTTTTCCATTCTAAAATGCAGAACATGTTACTCCAGATCTAGCTCTGGAGCAATTAAAGGCACACGTGTAAATATGGCAAATTTTATTGTAAATAATTGTTTATAATAAAAAAAAAACGGGGACAGAAGCACCATTGAGAAAAATACATGAATCGAATTTAAACTGTGTTAGCGAGGATTTGTTTCTGCATAGTATAAAACAGAGGAAAAAAAAACCTTTAAAATGAGGAAGATTCGTGTTTTCAACGTTACAAATTTCCATGGCTGTTATTCATCATTACTAAGTAACATATCCACTAAAGGTGCGACAGCATAGATGTCCTGTCCCAAATGTCCCACCCGGGGCTTCCAGGACGGCTTGGCACGTCTTCTCAGTACGTACCAGCTTGCCCGACCGGTTCCGCGTGCGCATGCGTTCTCTTCTTGTCCTTCGTCTTCCCTGGACGTAAGCAGCAGCCACGTGAACCGGAGCAGGAAGTCGTGCTGCGTCCCCTCTTCCTGCCGGTGCAGTGCCCCTCCTCAGCAGCAGGGGGGGCCGGAGTGCCGCTCGCAGCCACAGGGCCACCCCCGTCCTGTCCTCGAACACCCCGCCGCACTGCCTCCTCGAACGCCGCGGTCACGTTGGTGGCGTCCTTGGCGCTCGTCTCGAAGTACCGGTGCCCGCCGCTCTCCCGGCACCACCTTGGTCAGGCGACACCTGCCTGTCGGGGACGTCCACCTTGTTGGCCAGAACAGCGAATGGGAAGACGTTCGGGGTCGCGCACATCAGCATAGTAGGTGAACTCCTTCTTCCAGGTGGACAGGTTCCGGAAGCTCCGGCGGTCGTCCACGGCGAAGGTGAGCAGGCAGCAGTCGGCGCCGTGGTAGAAGGCTGCAGAAACGCACCTGGCCCGCCGTGTCCCAGATCTGCAGGGTCACCGTGCGGCCGTCCACGTCCAGCTCCTTGTTGAGGAACTCTACGCCGATGGTGTGGAGCAGGTGCGTGTCAAACTTGTTGGCGATGTAGCGGTTCATGAGCGAGGACAGGATGACCTTCAACAGCGGCGACTTGGTGCCCATGGCGGGGCTGAGGCGCCTGGGAAACATGACCTCTCGGTTAAAGACTTTTCCAAGACATCAGATTTCTCCAAGCAAACCAGAATGAAGGATGCTGTAAAAAATGATTGACATCTGAAGAAGAGAGGTGATATTCGTCATCGTTACGTCCAAGAATGTCCAGGATCATACATCTTTGGTCAATCTCTAATAGTTTGATATTGGGGGGACTTCTGATTATTGTTATAAATGTTATTCTTATTAACTCTACAACCACGCCTAGTCATTAATTCACACCTACATGTGCGTGTCCGCTGTGCAGGGAGCAAATGAGCGGCAACCAATCAAACCCAACATATGAATGAGAAGAAAAAATCATTTCACTGCAAATCAACCAAATGCATATGAGCAGCATTACTATCCATGTAGGGGCCGATTTAAAAGCCATTTGGGGCTATCATAAAACCATATTACAGGGGGGGGTGTCCTGCATTTTTTATGTGACCTCCACGCCGGCTTTCAAGCACGGAACTTGCGAATCCGACTCTGTAGCAATGCAGCAAAATAAAAAGGACCACTCAATGTTTCTAAACGCCTCGAGGTGTTCAACTCATGGGGGAAAAAAAGTCCAACAACGAAGTGGTTGTTGCTCAACCGTCCCCAGAATAACTGTGTCCAGGAACGGCAGGTCCCCTGGCTGGAGGATAAGAGGACGTGAGGAATTTCATTACGGCCCCTGACGGCCCTGGCATGTGCTCAACGGAATCCTGCTAACATACATTAACCCTTCAGTTGGGTTCTGGTCCATCATTTCATCAAAGCCCACGTAGTGAGACAAGACCATTTCCCTGGAGTTGAAGTCCCACTGGATAAGAAGAAGGGTGGCAGTAAACCAGAAGTTCAAACCCCACTTCCCACCACTGACCCGTAACCCCGAGTGTCTGCTGGGGGACTGTCCCTGTAACTACTGATGGTAGGGCGCTCTGGTAAATGCCCTGGATGTAAATGATGGAGCTTGGTTCTATCGTAATGTCCAGTGGGACGCATTAAGCCAGAGAAGTCTTGTTTGGGACACGAAGTTGCTCCAGACGGACAAGTCGCGACGCGGTTGCGGTTACGGTTACCTGGCAACAGACGTGCAGGAACTCGGTGGGCCGCTGCTGTCGTGCGCGCTGCCGCGTGGAGAAGATCCAGAGGTCTGGAAATCGGACAGACCCAGAGACGCGGCCCATGTCATGTGACCGAGCTAAATGGAGGCAGAAAAAAAAAATCTATTAGAACGGCACATTCACTGGCTAAACTTAAATGAATCTGTCAGCATTGCCGTAATACAAACCTGCTGTCAGTAGCATTGTAGTAAAAAAAAATATATATATATATATATACACCCCTAAATAAGCATCAATTAGACAGCTTAAAAGTAATATTTAACTACTATAATGACAAAAAAAACACATTAAACAATAAGCTAGGGTAAACTTATTTATTTCATCCATACATTGAAAAAAGGGAACACTGACATTCGGTTCAGTCCAAACTACATTTTAAAATTCCGAACACGTCAGATGCATGGTCCTTTGTTTCTATGGTCCTTTAAGGCCTGAAACATGCTCACATGGAAACCAACTCGTAATTTAATGTGGACCTTTAACTTTTTTGTCTGATGAAATATCTGCTAAATAAAATGGGAATTTGGATGGAAATGGTGACAGTTGTTCCTCACCGAGTTCCTGCCAATCTCTCCCTCCAACAGGAAGCCGGAGCGGCCTTAAACAAGCAGGTCATTATGAAGGTCATGTGCTCAACATCTGAGCATGGGAACAATGAACATCCCTTATGATGCTTTGGGGTGGTGGTGGCCTAGTGGGTAACACACTCGCCTATGAACCAGGAGACCCAGGTTCAAACCCCACTTACTACCATTGTGTCCCTGAGCAAGACACTTAACCCTGAGTGTCTCCGGGGGGGGGGGGGACTGTCCCTATAACTACTGATTGTAAGTCGCTCTGGACAAGGGCGTCTGGTAAATGCTGTAAATGTGGAGAACTTTATTTGACACACAAGTCTTTTGGGCGTCTTTTAAAAAGGTTTTAGGCCTTCCTGAAGCATCCGTGTCCATTCACCCGGACGCCAAGAAACGCACGGTCACATGTCCCCACACAGACCAGAGCATACCTTGCTGCGACACAGAGAACACTGCAGCAGTTAGAACCCTGGAGGCTTCCAGAGGAGTGGGAAATATCCCGGGAGGACCGGAATTCTTCAGGAACGCTGGGCACGAGAACATGAAGATTCTTCACACAGCACCAAGCGCATCAGGGGTCGCGACCCGGGGCGAAGAGACGATTCCGTGCACCTTTCTACACCGCGTCAGGAATCCTCGGTTTCACCACGAGAACAGCCACATCCTGCGATCTGACTTCACTCCACTGGACATGATGCCGCTCGTTCAATAATGATGAAGATCATTTCTTATCTTGCACCAGTATGTGTTCATTAAATCAATCGATGCTGGGAGAGGGGGTTAAACGGGGTTGGTTTTATTTCTACCAGGAATAAAAACTCACTGGGATTTAAAATTCTCGTTTGTCAGAGTGAAAAGCAACCACAGATATTAATATTAGGCTGCGAGACCATCAAAACGGGAGTTTAAAACTATTTTCATCTCGCAAAACTGAGACGGGACCGTACTAAATGCTTTTTGTGTATTACTGGATCATCATCATCATCATCATAAAAAACTAACTTTTGCATACGTTACCGTCATCGAAATAAAAATAAGAAAAGAAAAGTTTATGAAACGCGTATCTGACGATCTGCTGTTCACTTTCCATCTTGAAACGAGATTAGACATTACTAGCATGAGGACATTCGGGACATTTAATCATGGTGACAGAACACACAGCAGCGGTCACCAAAAACGCCCACCAAGAAGGCTGGGGTATCCACCTCCGTCCTCAGCAGCTTCTACAGGTGCGCTGTGGAGTCCACCCTCGAAGGGGAGAGTTGCGTCTTGGTGCGAGAAAGCTCTGCAGGGGGCGGTGACAACAGCTCAGAGGACCACGGGCACACCGCTCCCAGCAATGACGGACATTTACAGCACGCGCCGTCTCAGGAAAACCAAGAGCAAGACCCCAGCCGCCCTGCACCTTCACTTTTTACTCAGGACAATCCCCACACGCACCACACGATTGAGGGACAGTTCCTACCCCGGTGCCATCGGGCTATTCAACACACAGTACACAGGGGCAGCGGTGGCCTAGCGGTTAAGGAAGCGGCCCCGTAATCAGAAGGTTGCCGGTTCGAATCCCGATCCGCCAAGGTGCCACTGAGGTGCCACTGAGGTGCCACTGAGCAAAGCACCGTCCCCACACACTGCTCCCTGGGCGCCTGTCATGGCTGCCCACTGCTCACTCAGGGTGATGGGTTAAATGCAGAGGACACATTTCACCGTGTCACCATGTCCTGTGCTGCTGTGTTTCAAAATGACAATCACTTCATTTTCAGTAACTGTAATAAATCAATTCTTCACACAAGTGCAATACTGGAACAAAAAACAACGTATACTGCATCGTCACCTTACGCTTTACTACATGCAACTTACCTATTTACATTATGCAACTTAGCCTGTGACTTATTTATTGCCGCTGCACCAGTTTGTTTTCTACATTTACATTTTACATTTACAGCATTTACCAGACGCCCTTATCCAGAGCGACTTACAGTCAGTAGTTACAAGGACAGTCCCCCCCCCTGGAGACACTCAGGGTTAAGTGTCTTGCTCAGGGACACGATGGTAGTAAGTGGGGTTTGAACCTGGGTCCTCTGGTTCATAGGCGAGTGTGTTACCCGCTAGGCTACTACCACCCCATTCTTCTATGTCTTCTGTGTATCATGTTTTATGTTCTGTCAGCGTGGGAGGGTTTTCAAGTAGGGCTGCGTCTAACGATTATTTTAATAATCGATTAATCTGTGGACTATTTTTTTTTTATTAATCGTAGAATCGGATAAAAAAAAACAAAACAAAAAAAAACAAGAAAAGCATTCATTTCCAACCCTTTATTCAAAAACAGAACCAAAATCTTTAGAAAGTGCACAAACATGTTGCTCTTTCAGCTGTTATAATAATAATTAAAATAAAATAAAATTTGACTAACACAAAAAAACATACATGTATGCTTTACATCTGACAAATATACTTTTTTTTTTTTAAATAAAGTGCCACCTGAGCTGCCAGAACGATAAACAATTTATAAACAAATAAAGAACAATAAAAATCAGAAAATTTAACAGGATTTGTTTGAATGTCAGAACTTGTTCTCTACACTACACTGCAGATGCAGACACTCGCAGACGCACACACTCACAAACTCTCACACTGACACACACACACACTGCAAAAAATGCTTTTCTAACTTAGTAGTTTTGTCCTGATTTCAGTCCAAATCTCTACAAAATCTTAAATCAAGATACATTTACTAGACACATGAAATAGCATAAGAAATTATGTCTTGTTTTCTGATAAAACATCTCAAATTTAGTGATTGATTGTTTAAAACAAGCAAAATTATCTGACAATGGGGTAAGAAAACTAATCTTAATGAGATATAATCTCAAACAGAAGTTTTAAGCATCACTTAATTTTCTCATGCCATTTTTCTTGTCTAGTAATATTGATTTAAGATTTTTTAGATATTTGGACTGGAAACGAGACAAAATTAGCTTTTTTTGCAGTGTATCTATACATGACAACAGATTGAAAAATGAATGGTCCAAAAAAGGCAAGTGAATAAAAACACGTCTTTAGTCTTTTAATGCTAAGTAACTATAGCACCCCTGCTTTACTACTGTTATTAACGCGCTAACGCTAACTTGTCATGCTTATCAAGCTGGATGACGGGTAAACATTTACATTCACAGCATTTATCAGACACCCTTATCCAGAGCGACTTACAATCAGTAGTTACAGGGACAGTCTCCGCGTCACGCAACATAACGAATCGATTAGGAAATTCGTTGCCAGCTCTTTTAGTAATCAATTTTTATCGATTTAATCGATTAGTTGTTGCAGCCCTATTTTCAAGTAAGAATTTCATTGTGCTCTGTACACTGTACTTTGTACATATGACAATAAACTTCGACCTCAACAACATTGACCATTTAACAAATCTGAAAGTGAAGTGATTGTCACAGCAGCACAGCACACGTTGCACACAGTGAAATTTGTCCTCTGCATTTAACCCATCAGTGAGCAGTGGGCAGCCATGACAGGTGCCCGGGGAGTAGTGTGTGGGGACGGTGCTTTGCTCAGTGGCACCTTGGCGGATCGGGATTCGAACCTGCAACCTTCTGATTACGGGGTCACCACTGCCCCAGCGAAATCATCATGGTTCCTCCAGGAACCATCTCACACGTGCATCAAGTTCATAGAAACGTTCGTCCACTGACGGCATCGGCGTGCTCAAAAACACACCCAGCCACTCTGGTACCACTGCTGGCCGCAGGCCGAGCAGGTGACGAAGGTCATGGCATCCTGGTCAGGGCTGCCCTGGCGCACCCAGGCGGGCAGAAACAGCGTCCCGCGGGAGACCTGCGACACCCTGCAGTCCGCGCCCCGGCACCGGCGGCAGCGGAGCCGGCGCGTGGGCGTGCCCTCCACCCCGCGGGGCAGCTGATGCTCGTCGATGGCCTCCGCGGTGTAAACGTCCCTCAGCCGCCGCAGCTCGGGCCCCGCCATCTCCGCTGCCGACATGGCGGCGAAGGCTTCGGGTGCCAGGGTCCCCGCCAGCAGGGTCCGGCGTAGGTGGGCGCACTTGGGGTTCCGGAGGTTGGCCACCTTGCTGCGGACGCACGATTTGTACCTGGTCACGTTCGACTTGTGCAGCGAGTAAACGTGACTCTCGATGTTCCTGGCGAGGGTTGGGTTCTCCTCGGAACCTTCCGGATCCACAGCAGACGCCAGCAGCTCCACACACTTCTCCCGTATGGCGCTGGTGTGGGTTTCAGATGTTGAGTCCTGCTTCTGAAGAGCTTCCTCATCTGCTCCTCCCGTGGACTCTGAGCCAGCGTGGACGAGACAGGAAGTGACGTCATCGCTGCTCCTGCGCCTCAGACGCTGCGTGTGACGTTTCCTCCAGCAAGACAGCAGGGCCTTGGCGTGTCTCTGCACGCCGGTGTTGGGGCAGGACCTGACGAGTCGGTGCAGGACCCGGCCGATGTCGGTGTCCTGCAGCTGCTCCAGGGTCACGTGACACGTGGCGAGGGGGGACAGCAGGGACACGATGTCTCCATAGTCACAGTCCTCGTGGAGCTTCTCTAGCTGTCTGCTGAGCCGTGTGAGCTCCGTGGTGTCCATTCTAAAAAAAAAAAAATATTTAACTGCATTAACAATTAATAACTAATCATTTTATTAATGTTATTTTGACGGCAGAGTCCATAAAAAAATCCCTGATGGTCAGCGGAAACTGACCAATCACAGTGGGTTAGTAACACAGACCAATCCGGCCGAAAAGGGAACGAAGCGCCCAGCTGTCGCTGCAGAAAGACGCCGGAAAGGACGAACTGGACGACCCTTTCACGCTGTCGCCAGCGTCACGCCCGGCTCCGTGCGCCCCGCCGCCATCTTGGCCGGGGAACAAGCTGCGATGCCGCCTCCGGCCGCCAGGTGTCAGGAGAAGCCGAGAAAAGGTCAATACTTTTGACTTGTCTTTTTAAAACATGCATGACATCTCTGCAGTGTGTCGAAGCGGGGGCGTGGCGGAGGTTTATTAAAAAGTTCAAAGGTCGCTCGGCATTTATTCATTAGAGGCTTAAACTGAGTTCATTTATACATTCGCTGGGTCCTGGATATCGTGCCGTTTTAAGAACATTTTGCCTTGCACATCAACACACATGTGCACATACACGCCAGGGCAGCCATAGCTTGCAACATTACGCAATTCCAGCTCCAGTCAAGTCATGTTGGGTGAATGAGGAAGTGGCTCTCGACCTGCATGCTCTTCGTTGCTCCCTGCAGTAAAAAATGCGAAATTGCCTAAAACGGCCTTCTGGAAGGGGCAGACGGTACCCTCAGTACCATGAAAATCATTTTAAAGGCAGGATTCTGCGTGACTCTTCTCTAATTTAGAAGAACATCTATTGAAAAGGGAGCTGGAGATTCTCCTGCAGGCCGGTTTCCCTGCGCCAGACATTCCCAGGCAAGTGTGTGCCTGTGGGAGACATTTTCCACTGCAGAGTCTGTCACGTTCACCAGAAAAGAACGTCCTCTGGCTTCATCTTGTCTTGTTTATGTGTGTATATAAGTATATATGTGTGTGTGTCTGTATTGCTTGTTCGTGTTTGATAAGTCTCGTGTCTCTTTTTACAGCACAGACACAACCAAAACAGGCACCTACGGGCACTAGCTTATCTGTCATCAGTCATTTCTCAAGGTCCTGGCACACACACACACACACACACACACACACACACACACACAGACAGACTGTCTGTCTGCTGATCTACCCTTGGGTTTCAAGGATCCAGTGTTCACTCATGCAACTTCACACTCACAAAACAAACACAGACACACACACACACACACACACGTGTGTAGGTTTGGGTGGGGCTGTAGTAAATGGGACTGGTTTTGACCAACCCCATCCTTATCTCTCTTGCTCTTCAGGTTTAGCTCTGGTCTCTACTGAGTCCCTGAGGACGGTCCGGTCCCAGGGCGGAGGTCGTGTCTCCTCGGACAAACACACCCGCATTCACATGGCTGTCTGCAGGGCGCGTGAGCCGCAGTTCCTCATGCTGACACGAGAGGGGGCCGGCAGCTTTGCTGTTTCTCCCCAGCAACGCCAAGAGGAAGTTGCACCCCTGTCATTTCCTGTCTGGCCCGTTGCAATGAGGAAGTGAGCGTTTGACGAATGATGAAGAGATGGAGCACAGTGACATCTCCCACACACCACACGACCCAACTCTGTACCACAAGCGAACTCAGACGTGGGGGGATGGAAGCCTCTGTCTGTGCTGTGATGGACCTCGGCTGTCCATGTGTCTCACTGTCAGCGCAGTGATGCAGCAAGAACTCGCCTCGGCCCTGCCGAGCCCGGAACGATGTCACTGTACGTCACTGTACACCGCCCGAAAACAGCTCATCATCCACTCTGAACCAGCCAGGGGTCCACAGTCTGTGTCTCGCCTGCTGCAATTAACTGAAATATGTAGAACCTTTATGCACGGCCTCCTTCTCAGGTCCAGTCCAAAAGTAAAGGACTACAGCAGGATCAGACCCGTCTCCAGGTTTATACTGTATAGATAATATGAATACATATAAATATTCCCAGATTAGTTCTTACCACGGACGTCATACAGCACCAAACTGAATTGTGGGGGCGTGACTTCATGTTACTTGCAGCATAAAGTTTAAAAATGATAAAAAACTTTTCAATTGTGCGAGTCAAGCAATGTTCTATATTTCTAATCATTTACAATCTAATCAAACTGGATATACAGTATTTCGTGTCTGATATGCAGAGTAGGGGAAGTTGTCTGTTGTGTGATGTTGCTGGTGTCTCTTTGCTCCGCCTTCTCTCACACACGCGCACGCAGTCGTTGACACGGCCATCGAAATACAGAAGTCGTGCCTCCGAAGAGCCAGGCCTGGTGCAGAGGATCTTTTTTATCTTATGGTGATTTCCACAGGTCTCAGTGGGCATTTTCAGTTTGTAAATACACACACACACGACAGAAGCCACTCAAAACTCAAGATGGCTGACTGTATAACTTTATAATTAGCCATTACTCCTGGAAATGGACTATAATTTTCACGTCCATTAGCAGTGGAAACAAACGCTAAGAGGCACTCAGCTGCAGACGGGAGATGAACGTCTGGAGAACGTTTAGAGAACAGCGCCCCTCCTCTGGTCCGGCCCTGAGAAGATGGGAGCACGTTGGTCCAGAAATAGCTCGGAGAAAAGGGGTCTGTTTCTTGTCTGGAGGGTATTTTTATCCTTTTTTTTTATCCACATCTTCACAGCACATGCATGATGGAGGGCGCGCGCACACACACACATATCCAGCCTGGACTCTGGCTTCGCTGTTTCTATGGCAACCCATTCAATGGAGAAGATAGAAAAGTCCAGTACAGCATGGAGCCCAGACTGTAGAATGGACCTCATTAAGGACGTTTTTCTGACCAGAGTGTGCCGGGAAGTACATGACCCCTTCTGTGGTGCACAGCTGTGTTTGTGTGTGTGTGTGTGTGTGTGTTTAGAATTCACTGCCTTCTTTCGCTGCATTCTTTTCCCATGATTCCACAATTCAATGCACTCTTTGGACGAAACACTCGGCCCCATGGGAAAGCAACACATTGAAGGCGGAGGGAACGGCTGTATTGTGAGGGCGGGGCTCTTCTTTAAACCTGATCACTTCTGGGGAACTGGCTGATCAGATAAGATTGTTCTCTGCTCTTTTAGACTTCACTCATGAGCCGAAACCGTCAGTCACTTTAAATATGCACCAAGCAGTTGAAATCAGGGCCGGTTCTAGACAGACGAGGGGGGCTGACCGAAATGTAACTGGATTGTACTTCGCCAGACCTGTCTAACTTGGGTGTCCCACTGGGACAAAAACCCATCAATAACACTTCTCACTATCTGCAAAATGAACAAAACTAAAACGGCTTGGCATAGTTGAAAAAGGGATGCATTAACTTTCCCTTTGTGAGCTGCTGGGCTGGAAAGTGAATAAGCATCAGTACATAAAACTGTTGAGTGCAGAGTTAAATGCTGGGGCATGGGTTTGTGTCTGGGTCCTCCTAAAAAGCGGACCTGACCTGAGCCCAACCCGAACCTGACAGGTACAGCTTTTTAAAAGCCTGGCTTTCATTGTGCGCACTGCAGCCATTAGACTAAGAGGGAAAGGATAGCCTCCACCTATCCTCCGTTTCACCTCCTCAGCATCCATTTGGCCTAGCAGTGGCCTAGCAGTTAAGGAAGCGGCCCCGTAATCAGAAGGTTGCCGGTTCGAATCCCGATCCGCCAAGGTGCCCTCAGTGCCACCATCCCCACACACTGCTCCCCGGGCGCCTGTCATGGCTGCCCACTGCTCACTCAGGGTTCCGATGGTTAAACGCAGAGGACAAATTTCACTGCGTGCACCGTGTGCTGTGCTGCTATGTATGACAAGTGACAATCACTTTAAAGATTTTTTTTTTTTTAATTAATTAACATTTAATTGAAATATTTACATTTAATAAAACAAATTTACAACATGCAAAACAGTTTTATCAATCACCAAAACCAATTTACAAGCAGTGAATCATTCGGAAAGGATTGGTACTATAGGCCGGAAGTTCCTGTTTGCTGACCGACCTGAGCCTGACAAAACTGGATTTACAGCTCGAACGGAGAGGCAGTGGTGCTTGTGGGATTGAGACTGAAACTGCGAGAATGATAACGGACTGAACAAATATATGGAACAAATATATGGAATTTTAAGTTGCTAATTACCTCACCGGTTGCTGAGAAGATTTGCTGACTCCTCAACGCCTCCCGCTCATTTTTGCTCTACCCTGCTTACGAGAAATTTCGCGCCAGTTTATTTGAATTCCAACAGCGATTGGATGTTTAGCTGGGAGGGTACAAACAGCACAGAGGAAAAGAGGGAAAAATGTCATCCGATTTGTGCCTTTTCCAGTAGATTTTCATCTGCTGTAGTAAATATTGTCCATATCGCCCCCTAATAATAAAAGCATGCCACTGAATCATTTAAACCAGCCTTTCCTGGGCATGTGTGCATTTTACTGAGTGTGTGTGTGTGTGTGTGTGTGTGTGTGTGTGTGTGTGTTTGTTGAACTGCATGTTCTCTTTATGCTTTTTCTCCATCTCGACCTCCTGTGTTTCCAGACGGCCACACTAATTATTAGGCATTTAACATTCCTCAGAGTCTAATTAAGAAGGCTCTGGAATGAGGAGATTCTCCGGGGGGGAACGCTGAGGAACAGGAAGGAGTTTTTTTCTTTTTAGTTTTCGGATTTACACGTCTGAGGATATAAAGGATCGTTGTTATATTTTTTTCCCATCAATTTTTCAAGAAAAAAGCAGTAAAGAGGAACTTATTTAAAAAGTCTGGATGACTTATTAACATTTACACAAAATGATTAGGAGTGTGGAGAATAATATTAGGGATTATTATAATAATTAGTGATTATTGGTCATCTTAGTGTCTCATGCGGTGTGCCGGGTCTCATTAATCCCTGGGAAACTGTGCCGTCTGACCTTACCAGAAGTAATTGCGGTCAGCTGGCTTAAGGCTTCTTGTCGTCCCAGTGCACTGATCTCAGATCAGCACCCACAGGGTGAATGGGTCAGCAGCAGGATCTGAGTCATCAGTGGACACGCCGCTGAAACCCTGACCTCACCGTTCAAACACACCTGATGCACCCACCCATTCGCACCCAGACCCATCACGCATTTAGGCCCCGCCCACATGAGAATGTTTTTTTTTTCTCTAAAACACATTTTCTATCCGATCTGAGTCCCAGAGTGAATTTCATCTTTCCTCGTATCTGTGTGGATGGCAAAGCAGCTTTTTTTAATGAAAACTTTTACGTATTGGCCGAACCTATAACCCCAAACGCATCGTACATACAACAAACGTTCATGTTGGTGCTGCAGCAACGGAAGGGAATCTTCTCTTCGGTGCGTATTTCTAACGAAAAGACGAGGCTGCAGAACAACGGCGTGTTTAAAAACCTGCGTCGGAGAACTAGGGGCCAAAACCAAGGCGAGCAACGACTGACCAACACGCATGATGGACGAGTTGTAACGCAGGAACCTCTCTAGCTTCTCAGGTGCTTCATCCACGATGACGAGTGTGTGGTGATGTGAGGGGAGAATCGGAGACCCCAGTGTGTGTTTCAGCCTCGCGCTGGAACATGATGATGTGAGCAAAGTGCTGTCCGAATACCGCAGAAGCAAAATCCTGCAGTGTGTGTGTGTGTGTGTGTTTTGCAGCCTGTTCTCCTTGCTTGCCAAATAGTCTGCGCAGAGAGAAACATGTGAAGACGCTTCACTGAAGATCATCCTCTTCATGCTGGATTAAAGACCTTCTGACAGCGCCTGCTCCACCTTCTCTCCTCCACTCAGCTGCCAGCTCCACCAAACTGTCAGTAGCAGATCCTTTAAGTTCTATAAATTGATGTATTTTTCCAGCACGTCCCACTGATGCTCGACTGGACTGAGATCTGGAGAATTTGGAGGTCAAATCAGCACATCAGACCCACCGTATTGTTCCTCAAAGCGTTCTAGAATCCTCCTGCTTAAAGAGGACACGGCCACCAGGGAAGACCGTTTCCATCAAGGGGTGAACGTGTCAAACCAACATCTACATGAAAGCAATGCTCGCGGTTTCCCAGCAGAACGTTGACCAAAGCATCACACTGCCTCCACTGGCTGGGCTTCTTCCCACAATGCACCTTGGTGCCACGTCGTCCCCGGGATTTAGTGCTGTGGCTGAAAATGCTGTTAAAGCAGAGAAATATACAAGGAAAGATTAAACTCACACATTTATTCTCTCTTTTTTTTTTCTTAAATGAGCAACCCACGTACTCCCAACACACACACACACACACACTCACACAATATCACCGGGTGAAGCTTGTTTGTGCAGATACATACGCACACACCTACCGACAGACAGTCCTAAAGACACACGCACACATACACACCGAGCCAGTGTGCAGGAAAACCTTTCTGCGTGTGTGTGTGTGTGTGTGTGCGTGTGTGTGTGTGTGTGATCACTGTTTAAAATTCTCTAGATCTGTTTGAAGAGCATTTGATTTCAGTCCACAGCTGAAAATAGACCAGCTGACATAGTTCCTGAACTCTAACACAACTCTAACACACATTTTGTTAAAGTGAAGTGATTGTCACATGTGATACACAGCAGCACAGCACACGGTGCACACAGGGAAATTTGTCCTCTGCATTTAACCATCACCCTTGGTGAGCAGTGGGCAGCCATGACAGGCGCCCGGGGAGCAGCGTGTGGGGACGGTGCTTTGCTCAGTGGCACCTTGGCGGATCGGGATTCGAACCGGCAACCTTCTGATTACGGGGTCACTTCCTTAACCGCTAGGCCACCCCTGGCCCCTGTTTAATCCCACCTCAACACAGACACACAGATGACCATGCACATGTGTATTCTTTAAGCCATGTCAGTGAGAAGAATGCCCAGACTGGTTCAGGGGTCAGCTGATGGAAATACGAATCCTGACATAGACAGCAGGACTTTATCAAACTTCCCCTGACCTGCATCGCCCGGCAACCAGGATGTGACGTTGGAATTACACACCAAAACACGTTCCAGCATTTTTGGCAGCCTCTTCTGGAAAGAGTTCCATAAGATTCCGGCTGCCGAAGCGTCAAAACACGGAGGAGCGGCTGATCCGCCCCGCTCGGTTTCATGTTGATGTTGTTCATGGCGCCATTATCAGTGCGGGGATTTCGTTGTTCCTCCTCGGCCGAGACACGCGAGAATCTGAGATGAAGGCCTGGGTGTTTTTCTGTTGCTCAACTCCCTGGGTTCCATAACATCAGCCTGGTGCTACGTACATTCTGGAGAACAACATCTCACCTGGCTTCCCCCTCCCGAATCGTGCTGATGATGTTCTTTGGACATTTGAGAGGAGAAGATATAATTTTGCCCCAGAGGTGGAGCTGCCATCCTATTGCCATGCAGGGTATGCTGGGTAGTAAACCGAGAGCCAAGACATTGCAGAGACCAGAGGGTACCAAGATCAAGACCAAGACCGACACCAGGATACACTAAGGCAAGACAAAGACCAAGGCTGGTCGAGAACGAGACCAAGACCAAGACCGTGAATACAATCATTTTATTTACTCTGTTATAGTTTTTCGACGATATGAAAGTTACAAGTTAGTCTAAATATTATCTAGAGAGGAAGGTGTTGAGCTGCAGTTTGAAAATACTCAGCGACTGAGCTGCTCTGACCTCGAGGGGAACTTCATTCCACTAATGAACACAGAAGAGTCTAGACCAGAGTCTTCCTCGCACCTTCAGAGATGGAGGGACCAGGCGAGCAGTACTGGAGGTGTAAGAAGGGCTCTGAGGTCGAATGGTTCCACTACACGTTTGGCTTTGTAGGCCAGCATCAGTATTTTGAAACTGAGGCAGGGGGGCAGCTACTGGAGAGAACGTAGCAGTGGGGCGGTGTTGGAGATTTTGGGCAGGTGCTGCTGCGTTCTGTATTAGTTGTAGAGGCCAGATGGTAGTCAGAGGTGGACCTGCTCGAAGGGAGTTACAGTAATCCAGTCGTGAGATTACTCGGGCTTGGACAGGTATCAACATGAGCGGGAAAGATTGCTGATGTGAGTCGAGAAGGAGAGTTGGTTGTCTATAGTTACTCCAAGGTTGCGGGCTGTTGTAGAAGAGCTGTGAGTTGTCCAGCTAGATAGCAAGATCCTGATGTGGTGAAGAATCTTGCTGGAATAAATAATAGTTTTAGATGATGGGCTGCCATCCAAGATGAGATGTCAGTTAGACATGCAGAGGTTTTGGAAACAGCGTGTACATCTGAGAGAGGAAAAGAGAAGACGAGTTTGGGTGTCGTCGGATAAAATGAAATATTTTCAATCATATTGTCCATATGTCTCTCATTTAAAATCTCCCAGATATGTCATAATTACAAGTCCTGACGGAAAATAATATTCAAACCTCTCCTATAAACATTTGATCAGACCTCGTCAAGGGAAAGAGATGGGATGTACCAGTAAGATGTTCAGAGTAAGTATCTTATACCAGGGACAGAAAACTATGAATATGGCTATATATAGATCCCTTGCTTTGAATTCGAGACAAGGGACATTTGGCTCTTACATACTGACAAAAAACAGGCTCAGCCGAGGGAAGGACTACACAGACTTAAGTCGTGTTGTTGACTTCATCCAGGACCAATTAGAAAAAAGCATGGTTATAGATTGATGTTCAGCAAACAAAGAAGAAGTTAGAATCATATTAGCCGAGTTGGATTCTGAGAAATATTAAATAACTTTCCACAGACCATTGTACAGAAAAATTGTATATCCTTTAATGCCAAGGTGCCACTGAGGTGACACTGAGGTGTCAAAGTGGTTCCACAAAGTCGGCACACAGCCAGGTGCAAATGGGCAATGCGAAACCAGGCACGCCCAAAGAACAATAAAAATAAAATGTCATATTTTCACAATGCCTGCAATGCCGTCCTTGGGCTACAGCCCATGTCAAAAACCGACTTCACAGACAATTTCTTTGGCGACTTTGCAGTGATGCGACGTGTATGATGTGTGTGGACTGTGAAGCTCTGGCAGAGTCCATTGAGAGAATGTACACAGTGTAATTCATAATGATGCATCTGACTGGTTTCATTCTAGTTTAGGCGTGTAAAATATAATTATACTGAGGATGGGCCTCATCAGGACAACCGAATGTTGCACATGGACCAAACTAGAACTTCTTACAGAAATCAGTAACATCCTGGTAATGCCCTTTCAGAGCTGGTTATGGAGGAGAACATTAGAAACATGGACCCATGGAGGATCTGGACAGAGGAACAGAACTAGTGCACAAAAAAGTCATGTCGAATAATCCTGAGACAGGAACTTTGTTACTGTCCACACTGACCAATACACTTGTTTTGCACAGAAACCACAGATGGCACCCACAGTGTTCAACCAGAGAGTTGATGTTATCTACCACTGCTACACCATGAGTTCCAACAGATTCCGCTTCCAAATAGTTCCTGATAATTTCAAATCTTCACCTTCTGCATCCTGCAGGTCAGACATTCTACTTTATCTTGTTCTCATGACAACTGGCCCAGGATGAGAAGTGATATGTTACATTGTGGTGATGGAACACAATCGTTTCATTGTGTGATAAAAAAAACTGGTCAAAATCATAAAACTACACCGATGATTAAAGTATTTCTCTGATGCAAATGAACATATTTATCTCCACATGCATGTTCTCCACTCTCAGCTTCTGTTCATCATGTGTAGCAAAGGGCGGAGATTTGTGTCCCCGTATTTACCTTCTGTGGAGGAAAACAGCCACGCTCTGCCGACCGGATGTCCTGTGTGTGTGTGGAACCCATGTGTGTTGTGTTCATTGATGGCATCAGCCTGACCTTTTCAAATGGAGATGTTCGCCAGCGGCGTGCGTGTTGCACTTCCCCGGTGAATGGAGAAGTGCGGAGGAGAAGCGGCGGTTCTTGTGACCGTGGCGGAGTCAGCGCTCCGCTCCGATGTTGCTGTAGTGACCGGCAGCTCATTAATGGTTTTTTTTTTTTTGTGTGTCTTCCTCTTTCCCCGTCATTCCTGTTTTTAAACATCTTCTCGGAATGAAGAGAGCCACGTTCACGTAAACTAATTCTAAGTGTTTGCTCAGAATGAATCAGGGTCACACACGACGGGACGAATCCACAACAGCCTGGCAGACAAAACAGCAAAGCAGCCTGTTATCTGGTTAACGCCGGAGAAGCGGAGATAGGCCCAGGTCACATGGTTCCTCTATAATAAGTAATGATGCCTCAAACTCCACGCTCCACTTTTACACTCTTACTCACATTCCAAGGTGAGGACATAAAGCTACTGAGTCCCTTTCTGGTCCATTTCTGTTGTGTGCTAGTGTCTGGAATGTTATTCTTCCCACAAATATCAAGAATTCATCAGTTGTATCCTGTTAAGTGGTGATGGTCCAGTAACAGTCACAGCTGATCACACTCGGTTTTCGCTGCTTGCCCTTATTAGGTAAAAAAAAAAGCGCTTGTTGTTCATACGAGGCTTTATGTTTTTTGTGAGGAGGGTCTTTTTGTCTTTTGAGCAACAACGTTCTTGGCAATTTTGGGTTTTGTGTTGTAATCCTGACGTGTTCATTTCAGCCCTTTTTTTCCTGCCCTGCAGGATCCATGACATCAGAATCAGAATCAGAATCGTGTTTATTGGCCAAATATGTGCAAGCACATACAAGGAATTTGATTCCGGTAGATGGTGTCTCTCAAGTACAGAGTAGAAAACAACAACAACAACAACAACAACAAGGTGTAAGGATGTGTGTAAGTGTTATTGTATAATGTTTATAAATATATATATATATATATATATATATATATATATATATATATATATATATATATATATATATATATATACTGAATATAAATATATGTGTGTATAGTTGCTTGACATTTTGATTATTTAACTATGTCACAATATAGATGGACATTTTGTTGTGAAATTGCTGAGATGGTACGTCTCGTACTGTCCAAAGAAGAAGTCTGTCAGAAGAAATGTATCTAGAGGAGGAATGCACAATGGCACAATGGGGCAGTGGTGGCCTAGCGGTTAAGGAAGCGGCCCAGTAATCAGAAGGTTGCCGGTTCGAATCCCGATCCGCCAAGGTACCACTGAGGTGCCACTGAGCAAAGCACCGTCCCCACACACTGCTCCCCGGGCGCCTGTCATGGCTGCCCACTGCTCACTCAGGGTGATGGGTTAAATGCAGAGGACAAATTTCACTGTGTGCACTGTGTGCTGTGCTGCTGTGTATCACATGTGACAATCACTTCACTTTTAGAAGAAGGTCAAGTCAAAAGAGGTCTGGTCACCACCTAAAATACAGGAGACAACCTATAGCAGCATGGTTCAAACTAAGGATCTTCTGGATTTGACTGGTCCTGACCACCATTCTTTTGAGAATTAAGCTCTGGTCTGAAGGTCCTCGTAACTAAAATTGCATTCATGATGTTGGCTGTGGAACGGTCTGGAAGAAAGCCTCCAACTGAACTTAACCCTGTATTTTTTAACTCCAAGACCTGCTTCTATTGTCCTGCACATTCTTGTCAGGAACAAGCAAGAGTCACACATTCCTCAGCAATGAGCTCATCCTCGAATCTGATATCCGAGTCCAGCAGACGGTGGTGGATAATAAACGGAACATTTGTCTGTGTGTGTGTGTGTGTGTGTGTGTGTCTGTAAATATATAAAACCACCCAAATATTCATATTCAAAATCAACAAAAACATGGCCCGCTGCACCCGACTGTGAGATTCAAACCATACACACACACACACACACACACACACACACACACCCTTCAGAGGGTTACTGGTGGGCTGTGTTGCTTTGAGATGATAAGAGCTGAATGGGGAAATTCCAGAACAGGACGAATACATGTTCTTTCTTGTCCAAATATGGGAGTGCGCTTACATGCAGAGACTATTCAGGGTCACAGTGTGAGTGTGTGTGTGTGTGTGTGTGTGTGGGTGGGTGTGTTACAAAGCAGAGCATGGGGCTTTACGAAGCAACTGATCTCACATGGCTGAGAAAGGCTGAAAAGTTGCATTTCTGCCCGGTCATCTGTTGAGCTGTTGAAGATTTCTGTCCTCGGGCCGCGCCAGAGCCGTTGAGGACTTCGCCAAGATCTCTGCAGACATCTGCTCCTTTTCTTTCATTTTCCCTCTCAGCACACACACACACACACACAAACACATCACCGCCACGATGTGTTGCTCAGACATTGGTCAGCTGCAACAGACTGTTTCTCTCTCGGCCAATCAGACGGCTTGAAACCGCAGTTATTCCCGCCATAGGCGGAATGGAGGGAGGGAGGGAGGGAGGGAGGGAGGGGAGAACAATAAGCCCCTGACAGGAACGGAATTATATCACAGCCGTGAAAGAAGGGAGCGAGAGGGGGGGGGGGGGGGGGGGGGGGTAAAAGGCATTCAGAGCTCCAGCGCCTGCGACCCCACCTTCACACCAACGATCTTCTCACTTCTGACACCCCAGCAATCACCGACGGATCCGCTGACGAGGAGGTCTGGTGTGAAAACCAGCGGCGTGGGTCCACCACGGCTTCTGGTCCTGACACATGTGATGCAATGACATAACCACAGCAGACACACACACACACACATGCAGGGGGCGGCCTGACGCTGAGGTAATGAATGGGTGGGAGGAGAGTAGCCTATGGACCAGGAGACCCAGGTTCAAACCCCACTTACTACCACTGTGTCCCTGAGCAGGACACCTAACCGTATGTTGCTCCAGGGGGGGGACTGTCCCTGTAACTACTGATCTGGATAAGGGCGTCTGGTAAATGATTGATTGGCAGATGGTCCAGGCCAGTGTCGTCGGTCCTGACACCGCCCGTCGGCGTTCTGCTGTTGCAGCATGTCCACGTTACGGAATGTTAGACGTGGGATGTTAGATAGGACCATTTCCGTAAGAATATTCGGAACGTTTGCAAAGCGAGCATTGGGTAAAAGAGCATTGAGCAACAGAACGCTTCATTGTCGAACGTGAGCTTGTGGAATTATGGTGAGATCGTTCGTCACTTATTAAAAAGAGTCATTAACCTGTCGTATATTTTTTTAAACAAGACATGATAAAATGACACTGTTTACACTGTTATTCACACAGAAACCACTGTACACGTTCTGGAGAGGTTTGTCTTTGCGCCGTAAATCTGTCCCGGCGTCCCAGGCTAATTAAAGCTGTCTGTTGGGTATAATGATGGTCTACAGCCCGCCGCAGCCTGAACAAGTGCAGCATGAGCGCCCAACACACCTGGTGCGCAGATCATAAACCGCGCAGATGCCTCCTAATATAATCTCCAGGACTCCGCATGTCCTGCCAGGTTCTGGGTGTCTAGGAGGTTTACAATTCATCCAAAATCTGATGACGCTTCCATGTCACATTGAGATGAAAATCGGTGTTCAGAAAAGGAAAGTCACAAGACTGGAGCCCGAAGGGACCCGTGTGCTGTGTGATGATGTGATGCAGAAGATAAGATAAGATAAGACGACCCTTTATTAGCAAGGTGCAGCAAGATCAGGAATGTGTGGAGGTTCCAGACCCTCCAGTGGAGAAAATGCAGCAGTGATGTATCAGGTGTCATTAAAATATGTGTCTGAGGTTGGATGAAGTAAACTGGTCTCATTTCCATCCTCCCCAAGCAGATTCTCGGCAATGCCCCTACACTAAACCAGAACGAACGGCCCCGATTGGTGGTGGGGAAAGGTCTTACCAGCCTTCCTCCTCCCGATAATCACAGGCCTGCCCATGCTTGCGCCGGGAAGTATGAAGGCGCAGCGAGGATCCATTCCAACACACACCGCAGCATCACTCTGCCTTCGCGAAAACGTGTCTGTGCAACACGCCCGTCATGTTTATGTTACGGAACGGATGGCAAAAGAAAAGGTTCTAGTGGACCCGGGCCGCTACATGCACGAATTTGACAAAGCGAGTGTGTGTGAGAGAAGCAACGAACCTGAAAGTACGCTGCACAGAATGAATCAAAGTTAGTTTTAAATTTGTCATGGGGTGCGAGCGCCACAAGTAGCGCATGCACGTGTGTAAACGTGTGGAATTTACATTTACATTTACGGCATTTACCAGACGCCCTTATCCAGAGCGACTTACAACCAGTAGTTACAGGGACAGTCCCCCCCCCCGGAGACACTCGGTGGACACAGTGGTAGTAAGTGGGGTTTGAACCTGGGTCTTCTGGTTCATAGGCGAGTGTTTTACCCACTGGGTTACCACCACCAACAGCATTTACCAGACGCCCTTATCCACAGGGACCTCAACCAGTAGTTACAGGGACAGTCCCCCCCTGGAGACACTCAGGGTTAAGTGTCTTGCTCAGGGACACGATGGTAGTAAGTGGTATTTGAACCTGGGTCTTCAGGTTCATAGGCGAGTTGATACCCACTAGGCCACTACCATCCATTTTAATCTTCCAGTGCAGTGTGATTTGGTGATTTGTGATTTTGAATGGCGTATAGGGCGTGGCTCCTCCTTATCTCCAGGCCTCCAGGTAATATAAAGGTGGACTGCGTTAGGTAACCAAACCAGGAAATGCATGTTGCCATGGCGATGTGGGTGCTGGTCACTTTACAACAGGAACGACAAGGAAAAAAACAGGGCAGGTTTCATGTAAAGGACCTTTATCCTCCCATCCCCTCGCCTTTCTCCTTCTCTGTTTTCATGGCTGCCACCACGCCTGTTTTTATTCTTTATTGCATTCTCTGAATTCAGCGTAACTGAGCCGTGTGAACGCCTGACCCTTTTCACCTTTTAGAAATCCGAATCCATCTGAACACTATGGAGACACAATGACGATGGCCTGGGCGTAAAAAAAAAACCTTTACCTCCACATAACAACGACATAAAACCGTCACAATATTGTATGCCATAAAACCATCACAAATGCACAGTGGCATGCTCCCACGACACACAACTACACAAAAGAGCGCGGGACAGCAGGCAGGAGAATCCAACACGATGATCAGAAACGTTATTTGAGAGGATGGTGACGATGTATAACTTGTATATCTCTGAGTCCATTGTCTGACACCCACGTAAATTAGAGAGGAATGTTGTGTAATTCAGCAACGACAAATGGACAAGAAAAAGAGCTACTGGAATAAACCGCAATCCTGTACACGCCCGGAATGCCAGACCTCATCCCAGATTGTGGAAATAAGTCATATAAACATACCGTAGGCACCATCGCCGATAAATCCGTTTCTTCCCAGGCAATAAAAATAATAATGCAAAAATGCTGTGAAGAAAACTAGTTCTGTTATTAAAAGTTAGACGGAAGCTCTACGTTCAGCTTCATGTAGCTGGTTATCACAGTATTAAGAGTTTTCCAGAAAACATGCCACACTTTGTTCAGAAAGGAGTCAATGTTTCTAAAGATTTGGGAGTGTTGTGTTCGCTTGCATTTTGCTTCTTACGATAATGATGGTACATTTCCTGTAGACTAAAATAAGAAAACCATAAGACATCAGTTCAGAAGTGCCAGGACAGAGGTACCATGCATGAAAACAGACCCGAAACCCTAAACCAGACCTGCAGTCCTTTCAACTGGACTCCATGCAACATTCCAACTTTCACTTCTGAATTCGAAAAGTTGAAGTGATTCATTATAAATAACTCATCAACACGCGGCAAGCACTCGTTCTGATTCTAATTGGAGAGGTGCACCACTAGACCAACTTCAGTGGTACGGATGACAGGTGCCACCAGGCCCTCACCTTCACAGCATGACGCAGATTAAAGCGTCCTTCGGCAGGCCACCAGACGATGGGCGTGATCGTCAGCGCAGGACCTCGCCGGTCCCGGATCTAAACACGGGTCTGAAGGAGCGGAGGAACAAAGGCTTTTATCACGAGATCTGAGATGAAAGGATGCTACGGGACTGCGTGTGGAATAGCGTCACGCATTCCTAACAGAGCAGTGGCGTTGACAAAGATGCGGCCACTCTGAGTCATATGCAACGCTCTCACCATGCACCAAATATTAGGTGCAATATTGTCCTCTATATCGCACTAAATCACCTGATTACTGTATATGTGCAATATTATTACCTCTGTTCATATTTTGGTTTATTTTACTTTAACATAACTTATTAGACCTTATACGGACGTATTTAGTAATTTTTTTAATATTGCACGTATCGTACTCTCTAGTTTTACATTATTCTGCTGTCTTGTGTCGATGTGATGGGGCATTCACCGATTTTTTTTATTCTGATTCTGAGTTGACAAAGAAGCGGCCACCCTGTGTGAGTCCGCATTGTTACTGAGGAGAATAGGGGAGGAGCTTCGCTGTAAGGGAAGCGGGCCTGAGTGTGACCCCAGGCTGAGGCGGCCGGGTTATGGAATTGAGGGAGAGTTTGGAGGCCGTCCACCCGCCATGCCCTCCCCCCAAAAGAATTAATCCGCTGGTATTTCCTCTCGGCAGTGTCCTGCCAGAGACCGTCACTTTTCTGCTGGTTTCATTTCATCTGCCGAGCGTCTCGGCTCCTCTGCAGGGCTGAAAGAAAAGCAGAAGTCCGCACTGGGGAGTGTGAGAGGCTGTGTTTTGCTTGAAAGCTGTATAAATAAGACATTTCGTGAAGAGCGAGAGCCGCATTCCATCAGAATTATGCTGAACATCTCCGCATGCCACCTCACGCCTCTCTTTTCCCCCTCTTATCCAAGCATCTGTTAATAACAGGAGATGGCTGCCCCAGGGGGCGAGGTGATTCAGTCGTGGCTCTGCCCGAACAGGTACCTTCTGGGACCTGGAGGGATAGATGAGGTTCTGATATTCCACTGTCTTTCCTCAGAATGCATGTGATATGAATCCTTCAAAGCTGCTCCAGGCTAGTGGTGTATGCAGATTAGAGCTATAATCAGGCCTAAAAGTTAGGGTCTGACCCAGCCCAGACAAGTACAGCTTTATAAAAGCCCGGTTTTTATTGTGGACTTTTATTAAGACTAAGAGGGAAATGAGCGGGTTTAAAATCGCCAGAGGCTAGCCTCTGTTTCACCTCCTCAGCATCCATTTTCGAATCTTTCTCGCGATAATTAAAATGAATAACCTGACAACTGTGGGCAAGAATTGCAAATGACCATTTCGTTTAAGAATTTACATTTAATAAAACTAATTTACAAGCATCGAATCATACATTTACATTTACAGCATTTATCAGACGCCCTCATCCAGAGCGACTTAAAATCAGTAGTTACAGGGACAGGCCCCCCCTGGAGACACTCAGGGTTAAGTGTCTTGCTCAGGGACACAATGGTAGTAAGTGGGATTTGAACCTGGGTCTTCAGTGTGTTACCCACTAGGTTACTACCACCCTTCCGGAAAGGATAGGTGCTATAGACCGGAAGATTACGTTTGCTGACCAATCATTTACCATGAGAGCTTGACCCGCCCCGAGTATCAACTTGGACCAAGCGTTACAACTATAAAGCAGATCCCTGGTACTTTTTTTGCTGAGACGTTCTTTATTGAACTTTAACAATGTGTTTTTATGCTCAATCTGGAGCTCTACCTGTCTACACATTTCCTGGCACATCTTCCTCCAACACCACCCATCTTGGCTGAGCATGTTATATCAATTGCACTATAAAGAGATAGGTTTGCAAGTAAAATATGATCGTCTAATGAAGGTGGAAGCCCTACGGTCAGATAGGCCTCCGAGTTGAAACCTGCACAGGCTTATCTGAGGGAGCCTGCCATCCAGATCTTTTCCTTTCCTCCCAAAACCCTCCGTTACTGAAGATGAAATGCTGTACATGCATGTTCAGCGCATTTCTCCCTTTGTGTGGAAAATAGACAAAGACTTTATTAGATGTTAAGGGGGTCATCTCTTCTTCATAACTCCATGCATCATGTGTCCTTCTGGGCACGACTAAAGACTTTGATGTACAATATTTCTTGAGCTGTGATGCACTCATGCGTAAGGAAAGAAAAATGTGGACCTATTTTATTCTAGAAAGGTCAGATAAACATAATTTCTCCAAAGTATTAACGTATTAAATGAATGAAAGGTAAAACAGTGATTGATTATTTGGTTTATAGAACACAGAGGCTTTTATTGACTTTGGCTGATAGCGTACTATAAATCAAAAAGGGAAATTAAGTGTGAAGAATAAATTCTGATAATTATATCGAGCTGTGGACACGTGTATTGCACTGTTGCTATATTTAGGCTCTTTGTGAAATTGTTGTGTCGTCACGCCCTGTATTGGTGACTTTAAGTAAAAAAGTCCCCAGTGAGCCTGAAAGGGACAACGATGCGCTGCATTAAGAGGGCAATTAGCGTGAATCCAGCTCGCTTTTCAGTAAGGATTTATTGCAGCTCCCGCTCGTGTAGGCGCCCGGTTCTGATGCCAGGGCTACGCTGGGATGGTGCCCATGCCGCTCCCTGTAACCGTGCCATGCGGGCGCAGGATCTGGCCGGAGCGTGCAGGAGCAGATGCCAGGGCGGTTGTGGGCCAACGGCTCAAACCGAGGGGGACAGGAGGGGGTCGGGACAGTAAGACATGTCCGACGGAAGGGCAGAGGCGTACAGAACCCATTCAGGGCCTGCCAGAAAAAGCCAGAACGGGGTCCAGCATTTATCCCACAATCCTCTGCAAGCAGTACACAGTGGGCATTGTTCTGTATGCATCGCTAGGGCCAACTGACTAATTTCAAGCATGTCTGTGAAATGTCCCTGTTGCACCTGGACACACCTTGCACAAAATTCATAGTGACCGCACACACACTTTAACACACACTCACTCACTCAGTCACTCCCCTGCTCCAGTGCCAATGGCTGCACTCGGCCCAGTTCACCTTTCATCGTGAAATAAAGAGGAAATGATGCAGAAAGAAGAACTCGCCGCTCGGCCTGCCAAAGAATGCGATGCAAAACAGGAAGTGCAATCAGGCGCAGAAGGGATACTTCCTGTATGGCGGCGAGAGCGGCGAGGGCCCATTGTTTCAGCCAGGACCCCAGGGTTCCCCTCAGCCTCCTCAGAGAATCTGTGAATCTTCACATGTTGAATTTCCCCGTTGACACGCATGCTCAGTTCGACATGGATTACAGTAAATATGTAATCCAGGCTCAATTTCGATCATTTCAGGTTGAGTTGAGGCTCGGGTCAAGCAAACACAAACTTCCACCAAGGTAAAGGAGGTGGAGGTTCTTATTGTAGGTAATATTGTAATATGGGACAAGGAAGGGGAAGTGGAAATGCGAAATCCACATGTACCTGAAAATACGAAACCCCATTTACACACAAAATTACACATACACAAGACCCCCAGAGTCCCACCAACTCTGACTTGACTTGGTGGTATGGACCGCACCGGGACACCCCCGTGGCCATGCGGCAGGAATACACTCCGGCAAGCCTATAAAACCGCTGGCGAGGACTGCACCGGGTCACACACCGTTCACATAGTCTTATCACACTCGCTCATATCACGCACAAACAGTAACGGACAGATTTCATAGACCGAACCCAGAGCACTTGTGCAGCTACTGCTTTAAAGGAGGGAAAACTGGGAGGGGGCGGGGCCTGCGACAATCTCTAACTCTGGATGAAAAACACCCATGATCTGATTGGTGTGATTGGTAAAAGTGCTTTTTGCCAAAATGTTCATTTGATTTGCAGTTACCGTCGTCAGGGGATGCGTTTTCATTGTCGTGAGAGAGATGCGAAAACGGATGCAGAGGAGGTGAAATCATGTTTTAAACCCACCTTCCTCTTGTACCTCCATGATGGGCCCTGGGAAAATGTGTCCCAGTCAGAAGCCGTCAAAAACCGTGGCCAATGCAGAATGATGGCGTTCACTACTGTTTGCACACGTGCATCATCACGGAAGTCTACAAGTACGCTAATCTTTTAAAATCTGGAGGAAAAAAAACTATAATGGACTCAAAAATATTGTATTACATCACTGTGTAGTTTCTTGAAAAAATATAATTGATTGTCTGGAATTTACAATAAAATGGATCACACCCAACCCTTGGCTAATAAGTTGTAAGGCGGGCATTTTGATAAGCTAATTGCTAATATTTGCGATGTGGATGATGCGATAATGTGATGAAGTGACCTACTTCTGACAGTCTGGGGACAAAAAAGGAAAGAAGATGAACAGAATAATCCCACCGGCAGGATCCCAAGCACACACACGGGGTCAGAACAGAGTCGGGGGAACTCTCAAAGTCCTCGAGCATCGTAAATATCATCCCTTACCGTAATAACAGGCCACTGCACGAGGAGAGTTGCTCAGCAACAACACCAGCAGGTACCGAGCAATCACAGCAAGCGTGTGTGCTGTTGCACGATTTACTATTCCTGCAGGGGTCATTTCAGGTAAGATTAGAGAAACGGCAAATTATGACATTGTTAAGTCATTGTTTTTGTCACTGAGAAGCACAGAAAGCAGGATCAAGGGGACCTCAGTGGCATGGTGGCGTTTCGGGATATGAGGCCACCACCAACCTTGGCATTTGGGCGAGTTTCTTCCGTCGCAAGCATGGGTTAGTGTTTACCTACCGTCTGGGTTTTAAACAAGGCAGTTGCGTGATGACTCCTGCACCTACACAAGGTAAAAGCATATTTGGAAAGCCGTGTTTCAAATGAATTAGCAATAAAACATCGTGGGTGAATGAGAGCCGTGAGGGGCTTCAGAGGAGGTGGAACCATGATGCTTCAGCTCCAGCTCACAGATAGCAGCTATGGGCTGAAAGGTACATGTCCAGCACTCCCATATCACAGGCAGAAAAAAAAAAAAAAAGAGGTTTAATCTCACAAAAACTGAGCTGCTGCTTTAATACGGCGAAGGTGGGTCATATCCCAACAGTAGACAGTAGATTACATCTGAATCGTTCATTTACGATTACATAAAACTCATACACGTAGAGGAAAAGCCCCATGTTGGGATTATGTGTGTGCACATAAACGTGCATTTAGACACACTAACACACAGATTGCATGGGGGGATGTGGTGAAAATGGTGGCAGCTTCCTCTTTCACATAAAAACCGTGGTTATAGCACAAACACACACGCGCTAGACACAAAGAGCTTTATCACAACACTCTGCGCTTAATAGCAAATGTTGCTTCAACAGGCTCTGGTCCACGTGACACACACGCGCGCCCAAACGCTGGGGAGCTTGAACAGGCCGCTTGTTCGCGTTATCGAGGTCTCCTCTCCGCAACAGAGCGCCGCTGTCGGAGGAACGTGGTGCATCGGGTGGTGCAGAGGTTCGCCCTAAGAAACATCTCCAGCATTCCTCTCGTGCTCGGAGAGACACCAGCTTTATAGAATAATTGGAATTCCTCGTTTGGTTCACTAGGACCCAATCTTTAAATCTCAAGAACCCATATATATATAGAAAGTGTACGTAAATATTTTTTATCTTGGGTTTGAAGATCTTTAATGACTCAGCTGTTTGAACATCTGGTAGAAGTTCATTCCACCACCTAGGATCCAAGGCAGAGAAGAATCTAGATGAAGATAGTGGTACCAGTGGAGCAGTGCTGTAGGATCGGAGAGATCGAGGTGCATCCAGAGGGTTACGAATCTCTAAACCTTTAGATTAGTTTGATTTAGTTTGAAGTTTTTACCACCTCTTTGGGGCAGTGGTGGCCTAGTGGTTAAGAAAGCGGCCCAGTAATCAGAAGGTTGTCGGTTCGAATGCCACTGAGCAAAAGCACCGTCCCCACAACCCACTGCTCACCAAGGGTGATGGGTTAAATGCAGAGAGGCCATTTCCTTTGGGATTAATAAAGTATAACTTGCTCCTACGGCTCTGTACTCTTGGGGTCTGACCGATGTGTGGTCTTGTACTGCTCAAGATCTTTCTGAGATTCCAATAAAGGAAAGTTCTATTCTTCTGTGCATCTTAGATGTGGATGATACCAAAATGACTGGAAGAGTACTGAGTAGGTTTATATGCTTTTTTTAAACTTTGGCACAAACAGTTGAACCTATTTGACTCTTCGAAAGGGAGCCGCGTGTCTATAATCAGGTTAGCAGTAACAAAACGCATTTGTCAGAGTTGCATCCCTTTACAGGAAGGTCGCAGAGATTAGATCCCTTCAAATGGACGGTTTTCCTGCCTCTGCTTTTCTGACGCGGTTAACATCCTCATTCCACAAGTATCTTTTTTCATTGGTGCTGCTCGTCGTGTGTAACCCAGCTCCTACCCAGACCCTCCACCAGCTTTTGGCTTATCAGACCCTGCGTCACCAACAATTCCTGCTTTTCAAGCCAGCAGGCACACAGGCGGCCATGTGATGTGGTCGGTCCGCCTGGAGGGCTGAAATCTGAACCTTTGCCTTCCTTTTGCTGATTCGCCAAGGCTCATGACTGTGCCTGTCTCTGTTTACTGCTTCAGAAACTTCAGGTGGTTTTCCAGAATACAACCTTCTGCCCAAAATGAGCGAGTCTCACCTTCAGTAGCTCCCCTTTTACTGATTGGTGGTCAGGAAGCGTTTGAACCCACCCCGCTGGCTGATAAGAACAATGCATTCCTTTTCTCTGAAGTTTCTACTTGCAGTAAATTCCTTGTCATCTATCAGTAACTGATCGAAAGCTGATAATGACTGTTGCCCAAATGCAGTCCCAGGAAGCAAGTCAGAACGATAAAGTGATCATAAAGATCACAGATTTATGAACCAGCATTGTTCTCGTTCATAATTTTCCAATGAACAAGTGTCGCCTGGAGCCACAGACATGGTCTAATCCGAATTATCTTCTGCAGTCCCTTCAAATGCTGTGGATGTGGCGGCGGTCAGATTAGATAGATGAAAAGTGATGATACCCCTGTGCAGGACAGCTGAGCGCGATGGAAGCAGGGAAGACGACACAGTAGCGGATGCCGTTCAGAGTCCGGCTCTGGTTATTAAATTCTATTCCAAAAAACGTCAATAAATACAGTTTTAAAATACATAAATAATAAACCTTAAATCCAACCTCTCTCATTCGCCAATCTACTCTTCTTTCGAATGAAATCTTGGACCAGCCTTTGTGGTCCTGGACCAAACCATTTATACAACATACAATAAATCAATTATCTTTACACAAACATTCTTTTATAATAATCACATTCATCCAATAATAAACTATTATGTATTTCAAAACATTTCAAATACATAGTATCACATTAATTGATAATAAATCATTTTACCTCGTTGCTCCGCATAGTCCTCTCCCATCCATGAACCGTGTTAATGAAAGTGAAGGGATTTCGTTGTGAAACACAGTTTTTTCAAATCACAAACTAACCAATTCATTATTAAATCTGATCAGGTAAGACCTATAAAATCAACAAAAATAGTTATCATTATCTGGCTGATCAGAGTGTTTATACTGGTAACACTGCACCTAAACTTGAACATTCTCCTCTTTTTTTTTCATCCATCACAAGATTAATGCAAGATTAGAAGTAATTGATGAAAAATGTTGTAAATGGCTGTTAATGATGGAATATCTGCATATGTGTAGAGAGGAGCATTATCTGCAGCACTTGTTCACTATTTTAAGTCTGTAGCTTAAAAGGGATGATTGATTAGTAGAATTCCCACAATAAATCAACATCTAGAATGACCAAGCTGCACTTGCTGGAAATTGAGGACAAAAGTCAAAATTTTAAAGAAGAAAACAAGTTTGGTCATGTTGTAATAGTTGATCATGTTAATTGAAAAGGGTGAATTCTAAATGACTTTTGACTGGTAGTATAAGGAATCATGAATCCAAAAGCAGCGCCCCTTCATAACAACATTTAACCATCTTGTATCCTTATTACATATTCAATTGAATTTCTTGTGCAATGCAAAAATAATCAATTGGACCAAATATTATGCCTTGAGGGACTCAAGGACATGATTCTCACATCCCTGTTTTTACTATAAATACTGGAGACTAGGGAGTCACATGACCAGCTCTATTCAGGAATTTCAGTTGTTTCGACTAGAACAAAATGTCAACAGGGACAAGTCCTGCAGTCGTACAATGATGTTATTGTCACATCTACATGAGACCTTTGGCTAAATTTGCTTCTTTTTAATTAATGGGTTCTCTCAGTGGCATGCTGCATAATTAATAAGGTTATTAATCAGTTCTTTCTCTAGGGACTGAGGGATTGACTCAGCCTCTAAACTCAGTCTTCTGGAGATGTTAAAACGAATTGAGAGTGAATAGACTGGAGTGAACAGACTCCCACACAAGCATGACGAGTTGCAGAGCAATGGAGACACACATACACCAACGCAAAAAAACAGTCCCACCCAAATAAACAACTGGCGTTCCTCAATAATCTGAAGCAGAAGATACAGATGGCGCCCTGATCTGTGTTCTAGGCTCCATTTACCATGACCTGGATTGTGTAAATCAATATTTTCCCCGAGGCATGGGGCGTCGTTCCATTCATTCTGCACAGAATTCGGGCCACCATCATGACCACCATCCCTTTCACTGCAGAAGGAACAGCGTTCGCGGTGACATCTAACCAAGGTGGCGAGCCGAGCTGTAGTCTCAAAATGTAGCTGCACAAGCTGCATCTTCAGACACAGCTTTCGACGGTAGAAAGCTACCCAGGAGGACCTCTGCCAAAAATACCTCCGCCACCGCTCATCTAGAGCCGTGAGGAGGCATGTTGTGACGATCTTTGTGGTTTCGCAGCGAGTCGCCAAAAAAGCTGCACGACAGACTGCTGCGTGTCATGCATTTGCGTTTTTTAAATGTGTTCAAAAATGAAAAATAATCACGCAAGTGAGACATCTGCACGGTTATTTGTCTGTTAAATTCCGTGCGGAAACAACTTTGAGCAGACGCATGGCGAGTTTTGGACCGTGCAGCCATGACAACCCAGAGGACAGCCCCTGTGTGTCTTGTGAAGACATTTTTTCTTTCCATAAAAGCATCCTCACCACCAGCTTTATTAATATTGCGATTTACATTCTGCTCAGTATTCACGGGTTCCACCCCAGGACATGTTCAGATTTTTGCATCAGGGGCAGTGGTGCCCTGTTGGTTACAGAAGCGGCCCCGTAATCAGAATCTCGATCCGCCGAGGTGCCACTGAGCAAAGCACCGTCCCCACACACTGCTCCCCGGGCGCCTGTCATGGCTGCCCACTGCTCACCAAGGGTGATGGTTAAATACAGAGGACACGTTTCATTGTGTCACCGTGTGCTGTGCTGCAGTGTTCCACAATCACTTCACTGTTTTTTTTCTCATGCGCCACATAAAGACGAATGTCGAGGTGCGTGTGTGTGTGTGTCTGGTTTCTGCAGTCTGGTTTAGTGTAGTGTGACTCCTCGATGATGATGATGATGATGACTGCGGTCCTCAGGCCGGTTGCCATGGCAACAGCGGCCCAGGCAGCCACGTGCTCTGTGTGTTGTCGCTGGTGGTGCCGGCCCGGATCCCAGTGTGACACACTGGGGTTTAGTGTGTGTGTGTGTGTGTGTGTGTGCGTGTGTGTGTGTGTGTGTGTGTGCAGTCATGTAAAAGACCTTTAGCCCTTTTTACATGTTTCGGGATCATTACCCTGTGTGTGTGTGTGTGTGTGTTTTTAGTGAACAACATACACACGTCCCACATGTGCAGCAGGCTGTAACGACCTCTTTGTCCTTCGAACAGACTTTAAAGGGCAGCTCATGAAAGTGAAGGCAGCGTGACGACCTGTGACCTTAAAGCGACACGAACGTCGATATTTTTTCCCGTTTCCTACGATTTCGGTGTCTGAAATCTCTACAGATGGACCCCATGCATCTGTCATTCGGTCATTGTGGAGTTATGTAACCCGTGGGGGGCGGGGCTGCGGCAGCACGTCTAGACACTCTCGCTGCGTCTGTGTTGTGTCTGCGCTGCCTGTGTGTCCTGGACTCGGACGTCTAACGACTGAGCACGGACAGACCGCGGGTTCCACCGGAGCCAGGACCTCCCGAAAACATTCTGCAACGTTTCGGTGAAACCAATTCAACCATCAACGGTGTTGGTGGGTAGCGACGCGGTGAAGGAACTGGGCGTCGGTCACCTGCAAGCAAAAGCCTACAGATGGAGAATCTCTTTCTCTACACACATCACGTCATTGTTTCATGGAATGAAAAACGTAAATCAACATTTGACTGACGTCTGACAGCGGATTCGTGTTCACTGGGACCGGCCGTGCACTCACACTTCATCCCTGATTAACCGGTTTAAACGCGATCCCATTAACCTGGCACGAGGGACCGTCCCGGTGTCCACTGTGCCAGGATCCCTGAGGTCTGCAGGGGCTCCAGAACCTCTGCCTTGCCTTCAGAGCGGCGCACGACGCGGGCCGTGATGCGTGTTACACCGAGGTGGAGGGAAGAGCTACTGGTTGTGTAAACCAGGTCAGTCAGTCACATGACCAAGGACAGGAAAGCGTGTAAAACGGCGTCACCCTAATGTCATTAGGGGCATCAGGCAAGGGCTTATTCAGGTTAAGAGCATCCCACGTGGTGCGAACGCCAAAAGAAGCTCTTCCCTCGGTTCCCAACCAAGGCGTACTCATATTGTTAATTAAAGGACGCGACTGCATTATTTAACAGCGTTTCCAGTATTAAAGTGCTCTCCTCGCATGCGAGTTACTTCCTGTTGACCTTAACTGACATGCTGAGCTGGGTTGAGCGGGCCTGGAGGGCATTCAGAACGGCCACGGGTTAGAAGCGAGGGGGGCGGGGGCTTGAAATAAAGGAGAAGCAATGCATTCAGTAACAAAGTTTTTTTTTTTTTTTATTACAACATTTTCAGTTTTTCCCCATCATCGATAACGGTTGGTGGCAAAAGAACATGGCAGCTGAATCTATTCAAATCCCAAAGGAAAAAAATTCTAGAGCATTAAGCGGCCACGTGGCACTCGATCACAGACAACGTCCTTCCATTCGGAAGAACATATGAAGGTGTTGGGGGAAAAAAAAAAAAAAAAATACAACATTCAAAGCGATTCCAAACCACATTGAGAAAAGAGCCCAAATCAAACCTTCCTGAAAACCACCTTCCTCCTCCTCCATGTGGTAACTCCAAGCTAGATGGATTCTCTGTGGTCTTCCTCTTATTACGAAAAAAAAAAAAAAAAAAAAAAACCTCTGGTAAATCGCCACCATTGGTTGGTGAATTTGGCAAAATGAAAAAAGCCACGCCTTGACTGCTTGGTGAATTTAGCTTTTTCCAGGTTCCAACGGCCACGCCCCCCTCCACCTCTGGACATCGGCAGGGACCGGTGAGGTCACGGGCCCCCTCAGACGACGACGCCGACTTGGGGGACTGGGTCCAAAAGTCTGATGGTCTTCTTTCATCCATCGGTGGTGCAGCATGGGTAATTTTTTTTCTTTTTCTTTTTTTTTTGACGTTACGGAGTTACAGAGCTAGGAGAGGTGAATGAGAAAAGGCAATGCGGGGAGGGGAGTGCACAGTGCATGGTGACAGGGTGGGCTTCACTATGACTGCGCCTTCTCCTGCTCGATGGCTGCGGGAGAGAAGGGGACGAACGGTCACACACACTCACACACACAGGACCCATCACAGGAGCACAGAACACGCCCAGACCGGCCCGCCCGGACTCACTTTCTTGTGATGGGAGAGGGTTCTTCTCCTTCGTCTCGGTCTTCTTCAGCTTGCTCTTGTCGAAGCTGGTGACCTCCTCCAGGTTGGGCTTGTCAGACATGATCGCGGGGTGTCCTGTATGGAGAGGAGGAGGAGGAGAGGAAGGAAAACCCCACGTCAGACCACTGCGCAACTTCCACGCCGCTGCTCTTTTGTTCTTCTCGCGATTTTAATTAACAAAAAAAAAACGATTAAAATAAATACGTCAAAAGAACAAATAAATAAAGTCATTTCCAGCACAGAAACGAGGCCGGGAAGAGCCGGGATTTGGTGCGGGGCAGGTGCCGCCTGGGTCTTTTGTTCCATGTGCTTCGCCCAAAGTGCGGCAGCCCGAGGAACCGACGCCCAGAACGGCAAGACGCGGCCCGTTTTACCGCCCGGGCCGACGAGCCTCCGGCATCTTATCGAACCCGGTAAAATAAAATAAAAAAAAAAGGAAAAACGTGCACAACGCACCCGTGAATAAATGCAACTTTTAAACATGCAACCTACTCTGTTCGCTGCACGATAACATGATAACATGGTCGTACGGGGGACAACCGCCCACAAACTTACCGGAGTTTTAATCAGCGCTGATGAAGTCGGAAGGCTCTGCGGTGCAGCAATGTGGCGCGTCTCTGCGCAACTGTGCGCTTTTATACAGAGGGATATGCTAATTAGCCGCGTGACGTCAGCGCGCCGTTTTCACGGAGCGCCTGGGAAGTCCGGCAAAGGGAAAACAACAACAACAACAACAAAAACAACAACAAACAAACGGTACGCACGAGATAGACGCCAAGTGCAGACGCGTCGCGCTGTTTTATTTCACACGAGGTGCGTTCATGTCGACGATCTACGCTTCCAGGCGACGTCCTGGCGACATCTAGTGGATGGTGGGGGAACTGCACCCAACAAACAGGATTCCCACACACACAATCGTTCCAACGTGTTGTAGTAACGCTGCGCAAAACGCAACAGAGGTGCTGTTTATTTACAGACGATCCTCTTCCCGGTCTAAATTACATTTTAGAGCGTTAAGGATCTGAAATAAATTAAAACGCGCGATTTAGATCTTAACATAGCCCGTACGTGCGCTGTAAAAATGGAATATAAAGCAGAGAGCTGACATTTGTACATTTCCAACGAACCAGGTGAATTTTGAAAATTTCGAGCGAAAATTACAAACCGGAAGCACTTGTTCGTCAAAGACTTGCGACTCTTACGGCTGCGTTCCATTGTCCGCTGTACATCAACATAGCGGCCTACCACAGATATATACACCCTAGATGTCGCATTCGGCCTCCCGGTTGCCTCGTCAGTACATATCTCATTCACCCATATGAGATATGGCTGCGCCGCTCTGACGGGACGAGCGAAGATGCGGGTCTATTGCTCCGCGATCGGCTCTAATAACGAAGGATCAAGGCAGCCCTAGCCCCTCCCAAGATGGCGGCCGTATTGACGCATTCGCTCCCATGCCATGCCCTATTCGCCGCGACGTCTAGTGTGTATATATCTATAGCCGCCTACAAATTAGCGAAATGACGAACCGTTATTTGAATTGGAATGAACTATCAGAATGGAGTTTTCATTCATTTAGTTCATTAACTGCGCTCAGGAGCGGCGAACCTGCTGTTTTTACTCTGGAACGAAATGAAGCATTTTGTTGTGTCGTTGGTTTCTTTAAATAAACCAGAAATCCAGACCAGAATTTTCATTCAGCCAAGCAAATTTTCGTGTCATTTTGTCATTTTGGCAGATTTTATTTTAATCAAACTGTCTTAATGCAGTTCTGTGTGTTAAACACACAGTTCTAATCAATGCAAACTGTGTGATAAATTTCTTATATTCGTGTTTATGAAGTATGGGGATTGAAGAAACCCTAAATTGTCCTTCAGCTGAGCCTCGTTGTTTAAGTTGCTAATGTTTGATATGGAGGACGGCGGACCAGGGCTGAAAAGTATTGATATGGACCAGGGCTGCCAACTCTCATGCATCTGACTGTCTTCACACGCCATACATCAGACGCGTCAGGCCGAATCGGATCTGGCTTCCCAACACCACTTGATGTGATTCACAAATGTCAGTGCGATTACATTTATTCACAAACCACCGTATATATGATTCTTATGTAATGTATATCAATACTTCTTTGTTAAAATGATATGATTGATATGTAATATGTCAAGAATGTTTCATATATGTTGTTACATAATAAAGTTCTTTTAGCCATTGACAAGAACTTCTTAAAGAAGATATAACAGAGAAGTATTTATATCTAATCTGACGTAAAGATTCACAACCGAAATGAATAATCGCATGAAAATTACAAACAATTTAAAAAATGCGGACAGAACTGCAGTGCTGGACAAACAATAACCGCTGAAAAGTGAATGTAAAAGCGCCGCGGCGACTGTAGAAGAGATACAAATGGCTGACATGAGTTATGATAACATGAGAAGCGGCTATCTTCTTTTGCAAAAAATGTACTCTCAGTCCAGTCAGCAGCTGAAGACTGTGGAGGAAAACTATGTTAAAGCGAATGAACAGATGCAGAAATACTGGAGGAAGACAGTTATATTAATGCAAAAGAATTACCAACTGGACAAAATGTATAAGGCTCTGGAGGCTCATGTTACCCAGGAAGAGAACGAGAAGCAACATTTAACTGATAGGCTTTGCGAGGAATGCAAAAGAAAGGTGGAACTCATGGGAAAAGAGCACAGTCCAGCTGAGCGTCCCAAGTGGCCCACTTGGAATAGTATTGGCGTTCCTTTCACATTCACAGATTTTGTTGCACTCGCCGCTGTCACCGTACTTTGTTGGATCATGCGTAAGGACTGAGGCTGTACAGGTCCTGAGCTTTTATCTATACAGCTCTTTTTACAACTTACGAGAGACACGCAACACTTCTCACGTTGGCAACAAGCTGCAGCAGCCACGAAGTACATCCATGACACTGCTGACATTCAATGGACGTCACTTTCATATTAGTATTAGCTAGATCTTTCACTGTGCCGGCTTAAGAATGGAGTGGAGATGGACCTTTATGTAATCCATAAACTGTACTGTAAACAATAAAAATCAATACAATCGGTTGCATAAGTGTGCACCGGTGAAATGTATTATTCACTTACACACTATCCTCAAAAGCTTAGTCCTTTTACTCAGGGCACAACCCACCGTGCGGACGACCCTTAAAATAATACGTATTAAACTACTCAAAGAGACAAATTAAAGATGAACCCCACAGAAAACCAGAGCTAACTGGTGGAAACGTTGGTGAAAACAACTGCAGTGAAAGGGTCTTCAATTAAAAAAAATCCTAGGGTCCCAGCAGTTAAGGTCCCGTGACCAGAAGGTTGCTGGTTCGAATGTCATGTCTGCCCACTTCTCACCAAGGGTGAGGGTTAAAAGCAGGGGAACATTTCACTGTGTCACCGTGTGCCGTGCTGTGCTGCAGTGTTTCACAATGACAGTCACTTCACTTTCACTTTCTTTCTGGCGGTGTGCCTGCGGCCATGACATACAGTTAATGCGCACAGATGCGGGAAGTGACCAAAGTGATGGCTAGGGATAAGTGGATCTTCGAAAGCGTCAGGGTAAATGTCACACGTTCACCAAGGTGAATGTCACAAGGCTGCACCACGAATGTGCTTCATTCTGTACATGAAATAAAATCATAATCATAATGTGAAATAAAATTCACACTAAAATAAAACAATAACAGCATTTATTAGACACCCTTATCCAGAGCGACTTACAATCAGTAGTTACAGGGACAGTCCCCCCCTGGAGACACTCAGGGTTAAGTGTCTTGCTCAGGAACACAATGGTAGTAAGTGGGGTTTGAACCTGGGTCTTCTGGTTCATAGGCGAGTGTGTTACCCGCTAGACGACATGGATTTTTGTTCACTCCACTGTGCATGACTACTTTTCACATTATTTGTAGTCATCGTTGAGGTAGAAGCTGGTCGTCTCAGGCGGCCGGTCGGCGCTGTAGCACAACGTGGGTCTTCACCTCCAATATGCCACGCTGGCGCCACACATACACATGCCAGTATGCAGATGTCAGAGAAAACAGCCCGTCTGATCAGAAGCAGCACTTTCTTCTACCTTCGCCCTTCTCTCCCCTTCCTGATGCTAAACTGACTGGTGAAATCGGACTGAAAGGATGGCTTTACCACGGCGCTGCATTATGGCTGCATTCACCGGCAAAAAACGCACACAAGGGTGCCTGGCTTTTATTTTTCATCTCATCCAAAGGCCTTCTGCACAACTTGTGTGTGTGTTTATTTTTGATCGAGGGCAATGTGACAATGACGCCGCTTCAGTCATGATCTTGCCAGCATGCGGTGGCTAAGGACGCTCACAGTTCAGGACTTGTCCTGGGGCGTTTGTGCTTTCGTAATGTCATATTAGAGGTGACATCCATCAGGTCCATGCAGCAGCACCCTTGAGCGGGTCAGCTTCCTGTTTTCCTGCCTTCTAGTCTTTCATCTGTGGGAGGGACGGAGGGGAAACGTGGGACCGAAACCACTAAGTAAAACAGTAAATCCAATTTTTCAAGGTTTACATCACACAGGAACAAATAATGTGCAACACCGAATGGCAGCAAATGCCACATCTGAGTAGTAACAGGAGGACATCAGCTGAAAATGTGTCTACAGACACTTGCCGTGCATTATTAGCCGTTATACCATGCGGCTCTAGAACCGACACAATTCATTTTAGTAAGAAACACAATTAATATGCAACAAACAAAACAGAGGAACATCCAGAAGAAACGTCGCCTGAGCAGAGAGAGAAAGTTCTTTACTGAAATATTCTTTACATTGTGTATTTTTTATGTATATTGTAATGATTAATTGTAGTATGTTTTTTTGTTTGTGGTTCCTCTTTATTAGCTTTTGACTGGGTTTGGTTTAGGGTCAACTTTAGGGTCAACTTGCCGTAAAGTAGAATCTTTGTCAGTGCTCAGCATGGCCACCGTACGATATCTGGATCTGAAAGCAGAATTAAGGTTCAAGGTTTTTCCCTTCAAAGTATATTTGAAGGGTAACATCATAACTAAATTGCATTTAAAAGAAAATGTATTACTTAGATGGTTCAGCATGTTTAAATGATGTTAAATGGTGGGAAAAATCCCAAATCCTATTTATATGCACAGCATTAATAGATTTGGGGTCTAATGAAACCTATTTAAAGGGTTAGCAACAACAACCAAAAAAAAGATGCATACTTACCAAAACTTACCTATAAGCCAACCGTGGACAACACCAACAACAGAACTATGAAGTTTACATGCAGGCTGTGTCTCCTCTCACTGTGTCATGTGTTTGTGGCGCTCGCCACCTGCCCTGGACCCTGCGCTTTCACCCAGCGGGTGACACAATATGTCTGTAGGACCGTCATTATAGAGCCCAGCGGGTGACACTAAGTGTAGCCCTGTATACGCAATTACACCTTGGAAAACCCATTTCGTTACCCGGCAGTGGCATAACGGGTAAGAAAGCGGACCCGTTGCCGCCAGGGTGCCAGCAAGGTGCCACGGTGCCACTGAACTTGCGCCGTCCTCACACAATGCTCCCCGGATGCTTTACGTGGCTGCTCGCCTCTCACCGAGGGTGATGTTGGTTAAAATGCGGAGGACACATTTCACTGTGTGCACCGTGTGCCGTGCTTGCTGTGCTTTACACTGGCAAGTACTTCGTTTTAACTGAATCGGCAAGGTCTTGCTCCGCTTGTCCGGGTCGCGGGGGCAGCCACCTCCACCAGCTCCTCCGGCAGGACCCCAAGGCGTACCCAGACATGACCGGAGATGTCATTTCTCCAGCGTGTCCTGGGACGACCCCGGGGGCCCGAAACACATCCCCAGAGAGGCGTCCAGGAGGCATCCTGACCAGGTGCCCGAACCACCTCAACTGGCTCCTCCGATGCGTCCGAGCTCCTCACGCTATATCTCCAAGGCTGCGCCCGTCCCGGCTGTGCCAAACGTGCACGTGCCTGCTACTAGCTTCATACCCGAGAGACGTTGTCCCTGCTTTCCAGTCCGTGCGCTGCTGCCTTGTCCTTGAAGAGGATGAGTTCTTCTTCTCTCGTAAAGTTGAGCGGCGATGTGTTCAGGCTATCGATAAATTTCCTGTAGTGAGGGCACTAGAGGATTTTCTGCAAGGCGCGGAGCTTTGGTGGCCCAGGACTCTTTCCGGTGAGGTACAGGAATCTCTCCTCTCCAAGGACCTGTATCCAGATGTCCCGATGCTCTTCAAGCTGCTTGATACAGTCAGACGGCTGCGTGAACATTAGCAAGATGTCCAAGTGGGGCAACGCCGACTAGCATGCCAAGTGATGGGCGTTGTAAAGTAGAAACATGTAGCCACAGTGCCACATATATTCCAGGACAAACTTCAAGATCCACAACGGGTCACAGCCGTCATAGACAATATCGATTACCTTCTTTGCGAAATTGTACCGCATAAAACCGTACAACTTGCCCAGTGCATATGTGTGGATTTTGGCTTCGCCAACATCATCACTGTGCGTAAATAACCGAAACGCTTCTACCCTTTCTATGAGTGCCTGTATATCAATTGGGGTTCTTTTTCTGTTCCTCTATTGGTCCACAAAATATTTACAGTATTCAACGTGTTAGTAACATATTGCTGCAAACAGTCTAGAAGAATGACTGAACCAAAATGATAATTAATAAAGTCTCCTCAAAGAATTATTGTTTTTCAAAGATTTGTAAAATCTTGAGTATTTCATTTTTTTTTTTTTTTATCACAAACCATTTAGCTTTGATGTTTAAATAAATGAGCGTGAGACCTGATTGGGTGAACTAGTGGGAGGAAAGGACAGAAGCGGAAAGAAACACACCAAGCAGACCTCCTGAACTACTGAACAGACCTCCTGAACAATACGTATGGACAAAACCCTGATCCAATCCCATTCAAACCCTGATCCAATCCCCTGAACCCAGATCCAATCCCATTCAGAACTAGTCCGTTTTTTTTTTACAGTTTCTTTCTTCAGGTTTGAGCTGTGGGGGCAAAAAGAAAGACACCATGATCGCTAAAGAATCGCCTCCTCCTTCCTCCGAGTTCCTGACAGTCTTTGAGCGAACAAAGTCGATGCCTTCGTAAGCAAATAAATAGGTGAGGAGCACCGTTTAATACAATCTGTTTTCATTTTGAATTTTGGTCAGCATCCTTATTGTGTCCTACAATAGTGTCCCAAGTCACCCAAAGACCCATCAGCGTCAATACTGTACAAAAATTCTGAATATAAAAATATACCTAAAGAAAAATGATGGCACATGGCATAGCTCAAAGAACAAAGTTCTCCACTGTGTTATACGAAGTAGCGTATATTTTCCAAATTAATAAATATTATTGACACCAATAATTTTTGTCCTTATTTTCACTTTTAAAACAATACCTTGTACTTGTTTACGTATCTTTGTACTGATAAATGCATAATAAAATAATACTAAATGTTTTGCTTATGATCCACTTAATTTAAGAAATAAATGCAATTAATAGAACCGTTTTTGAGCCCGAGAGAAGTTGCCAATGTGACGAATGTTTTTTGTTCTATGTGTTTTTAGGTCTTTTTAGGTTCTTTGGATAGTTTCATTAGGTCCAACTCAGTATTAAGACTCAAAGAATGGCTTATTCAGCACGACCCTTGCTCTTACACTTAATACATATACAAGCAAAAAATAAAACATAGAATGCATTAAAGAAAATTTCCATTACAAGAAGAAATGAGCCAATATCACAAATGTCTGTTACTATAGAAGGAAGAAGCAAAAAGTAGGGAACGTAAAAAACGTCAAATATCGTCAGCACTTCCACCCTAACAAGGTGGTGATGTCTCATGCCCTTCTGGACTTACGATCTGGATTCGTCTGCCTCAGGTTTCCGGGACACATCCAGAGCCCCTCCTGCCTCCACAATTCGTCCTCATCGACAGACCTGGCCACAGGGGGGCGCTTCACACACATACCAAGCTGACTGAGACGTGGAGGCAGGGAGAAGCCACCCAACAAAAACGGGGAAGTGACACACAGCCACCCACATTACATTTGATTACGCCTCCAGAACCATCCACACAGCCGCCGAACATGCCACCAAGCACCTATACACACACACATATGCTCACCTCTCTCATGATGCATTCAAGGCATTTCCCACATTTAAACTTACGATACAATCTACAGTGATTTCCTTCATGGTCAACTCAGGGGCTACTTACTCTGTGCTGAAACGTACCGACCTTTTTCCAGTGTTGGGAGCCCATTCAATCACATCTGTGTCAGCATCAGGCCACCATGACCCCCTTCAAACATCACTGTCTCACCTGCGCCCCTATTTGTTGGGCCTAGGCCCAATGTGCAGGTTTGGCTTGGTAGTCACATCAATGGCTGCTGGGTTAACCATTTCACAGCCCGCTTTTAACGTTAAAGGTGATTTGCAGTTGACATTTTTACATTACAGCAGGGGGGAGATGGATCCCACCTCGACTCTAACAAAATTCCGTACTGCACTGGGAATGTTCATAATGTCCATTGTACCTCCTTCTTCTGTCCCGGTGGGCCTGATGTTGATTATTAAAAGGAATTTTTCCAGCCCCCAAATAATAAGTGTTTTGGGATCGTAAATGATTTTGTGTCATCTGTGTGTCTGTTCCCTGAGTGGCAGCGATTCTTTAGGTCCTCGTTGGTGAAAAACTTCTCTGATGTTGTGTTGCCACTGACTAATCTGCTCCGTAAAAACTCTGCCTTTGTTTGGTCCGCAGATTGCCAGAGGGCATTTGAACATGCCAAAGCCTTGCTTTGTAACTCTCCAGTTCTTGCTGCTCCAAACTTTCACCTTCCATTCATACTGGAGGTAGATGCAAGTGCTACCGGAGCCGGTGCTGTACTTTTACACGAAGATACAAATGGATTTGATCACCCCGTTTGTTCTTTTTCTAGGAGGTTCTTGAAGCTTCAACTCAATTACTCAATTGATAAATGCTAAATGTAAATTCCAGTACCATTGAGAAGGAAGCCTTGGCTTTGTTGCTGCCATTGCAACATTTTGAAGTTTATGTTTGGTCAACTTCTATTCCCGTTGTCATGTTTACCGATCATAACCCTCTTGTCTTCCGAAAAATGCCAGTTTTCATTGCAATGTTCAAACTCAAGGTCATCTGGCAAAAAAGTTGATACAGTGGTATATTGTGCTACTACCACCTGTGTGAAATTATTGATTACCTGGTATCCAGTATTAATGTGTAGAAGAGTAAAAAAAACGTTCGTTTTAATCTTGTAGTATTTGTAGAGTTGTCCTTTTTTCCCCATACACTTTATTTCATCTTTAAAATCCAAAATCTTGATAATTATTTGCCTTTCCAATTTGGACAGATTCATTCTGCAGGTGGCAGCGTTGTCAAAGAAACAGTGAAATCTACTAGTCTACACCCAGCCCGGCATTTTCATTTTCTGCACCCACCCAGCATTTCGACTATTTTCAAGGTTGAAGATTTATCAATCAATGTAAAATTTACTGTAGCGGAGGAGAGTCTGTTTTTTAGCTTTTAAAAATGGGACTGAAGGTTTATTTTATTGTAGATGCATCTGCAGATGAAGTTGTCCAGTGCCATGAAGATAGTCCTTGATACAGAACAAAGTGAAACTGATTTAAAACTCAATAAAAAAAAATATATATAGTCTGTATATGATGCCACACTGACGCATAATCACCAAACCTTTACTCATAACCCAAATTTGCTCTATTTGCACAAAACTATATTTTAATTTAACTAACTGTATGTATATTTCATACTGGTCTCACCAGCAGCTCAAAGTAAGGAACCAGGATTAAATTTGGGTGGCTGGGACTAAGTGGTTATGGCTAGATGCCTGAGTACATGTTAAATGCAACATAGTCCCAGTGTGCATCTATGATAACCACCAATCACAGTATATTTAGGGTTAACTGTTATGGAATGTACTGTATGTCTAAAAATCTGAGTCTTTAGCCTGGATTTAAAAATTCAAGATTCAAGATTTTGTCATGTGTGTAACCCCCTTTAATCGGGAAATAAATGTGGAAATAAAATTGAAACAAAAATACAGAAAATGTTATATTTTTTTGCACTTCATTTGGGACTCATGCACATCTCTGTTAGACATGCATAGTTATACCAGTACCAACATGCTACGAAATGCATCCTGCACCGCTTTGTTTATTCTGTGTGTAGTTTAGAATAAAGTTAAGAATAAAACTAAATAAATTTCAACAAGGACAAATGAAATAAAACAAAAGGGGAGTAATGCTAGAATTTTAGCTAGTCAGCATGTTAAAATGCAAGCATATGTTTCCAGTGCAATGCCACTGTGTCTCTGAATCAAGCGCCCAGACCACCTCCAGACTCCAATGATGAGACCACCAGAGAGGTGTCGGTCTGGACATGGACCGCTGACCGCACCACGACCCAGGTCCCGCCAATCCAAAGATAGACTCATGACTCTGACGATCTTAGAAATAATAGACTTCCTATACTCATGACTCTTGTTAACCCAGTGTTAACACTGCAGTGATAGGGAGCTGCTCAAGCTCAGTGTCAGTGTGAAATACATATTCTGGAGATGATAACATCATAACCTTTGCAGGGATTGTGTACTTTTCAGGAGTTGCATTTACAGTAGTGGATGTCTGTCGCATGGGTGACTCATTAATGGAGGAGCTGCTTGAAAATTATGAGTCATCTTGGCCAGATTTGTGTAAAATAAAGGATAATGAACAACAGCAAAATGCAATTTCTTTATTTTTTTTTGGAAGAGTGAAGAGCCATCCAAGTCTTCCCGTGATCGGGTTAAAATAGCTGTAAAAAAAAAAAAAAAACGGTAAACTCCACTACTATGACGAGTAGTGGTTCCTATGATGTAAGGCACCACAGAGTGACCATTATGAAAGTTGAGGTGTGCAGATTGATTTATTCAATGCTCTAATGTCCATGTGAGAAAAAAAAATCTTCACCGTCCCCACACACTGCTCCCCGGGCGCCTGTCATGGCTGCCCGCTGCTCACCAAGGGTGATGGTTAAAAGCAGAGGACAAATTTCGTTGTGCCACCGTGTGCTGTGGCACAACAAACCCCACTTACTACCATTTTGTCCCTGAGCAAGATGCTTAACCCTGAGTGTCTCCTGGGGGACTGTCCCTGTCGCTACTGATTTTATGGTAAATGCTGTACTAAATGATCTTCTGAAACGCTGTAAATTAAATGCAAATACAAATAAAGAAGAAGAATCAATGTGAGCAAGTTTGAAGAATCAATGTCAGCAAGAAGACTCCTATCTATAACAGGATGGTACAGCGCATTATTGCCACCCGACTCCCATCACATATGCATGTATACACCATCAGAGATGTTTCCACCCAGCGTTTTAGACCTTCAAGGTTGAGTGGCTGTGGGATTTTGTGCTTTGGAAACTTGCTGGCTGCAAGTTCATTGTAAATCAATCTTCATGTGCCAAGAAAAGGACAGCAGGACGCTGAGAATTTGAGTGATTATTTCAGCCAGAAATTTTTCTTACTGAAATATGTGTCAAAAGGTGACTCTTAAACGGTCACTGACCTTACAGCACAGCAATTTGCAGCAGATGGAAGAAACTCCCCGTGGAATCTTATTAAAAATCCTAAACAGAGAAAGCAGGTGACTGGATAAATCTTGTGCAAAGCTCTAGGACAAGGGGTGAAAATTGTAATAAATTAAGAGGCAGCACAGCCACAGAAGTGCATAATACCTCTGAGGAACGTCTCTCTTGAGATGAGTATGAGGGGCGCAGGACTGCCCCTTTAAAATTGACCTTCGGTGACCCACACTACCTCAAGTTAATTGATGGCCTTATGCACAGCACAGATATTTTAGTTCATTCGCTGTCACACAGTGAAAGAAAAAATATGAAGGTTTAGGGTGACAACTTTTCCTTGACTAGTCCATGCCAGTCAGTCAGGTTCCAGATATGGATTGTGGGGGCACAAGGCGCTTCCAGGAAAAAGTCTCCAGTGGTACCTGGGCCGCCCCTGGGGTCTCCGCCGACTGGCATGTTCCTGGAAAAGACGCAATGGCAGCTTCCTGGTGGGCGTTTTTATTACATGCCCAAACCACCTCAGATGGCTCCACTCTATCTGGAGGAGAAGCTGCTCAGCTCTGAGGATAGCAACCTTCCCACTTTCAGCCTGTGAAAACTTTTGCACGTAAAAGTTACCCTAGACTAGACCCTAGAATTAAGGTGGGAAACGATGCTTAAAAAGGGAAGTTGATTGATAGTAATTAAGGTTATAATTTGGATGGTTGCCCTGAATCCTTCAGAAATTGCTATATCTATTTATTTATGTATTTATTTAGTCTTACCGCCCCAAGACCGAGGAAAAAATGTCTCTCTGGGTGGGAGGAGAGATGAAAAAAGACACAAGCGAGAGAGAGAAAACGTGTCCTTTTCTCTGAACAAAGGGATGTGTGTAACAGATAAGAACGCCTTCTCAGATGAAAGCGGATTATCAGTCCTTTCTTTCTTCAGATGTAGTCATGGAGGCAAAAGAGATCTGGTGGCGAGATAGAGATGGAGGACTTACCTTAAACTGAAGACAGAGAAGAAAACACAAACCTTCTGAAACACACCTTGTCTAGTGTTTGTTTCTGATAGTAGGAAAATGTTAGAGGTGTGAACCTTCACTGGTCTCACAATTCGATTATCTATGTATCACGATGCATCCCGTCAGTTACTTTACATTACAATACAGGCCAAGAGTTTGGACACACCTTCTCATTCAATGTGTTTTCTTTATCTTCATGACCATTTACGTTGGTAGATTCTCACTGAAGGCATCAAAACTATGAATGAACACATGTGGAGTTATGTACTTAACAAAAAATTGTGTATGGTGTTCAGAGGGCGTTCATTTCGTACATCGGTGTGGACGAGGCCGAACTCCTACCCAGAGCTACCACTACCGGCACAACTTTTTAACTAGAAAACCACCCGTCAACGTCATCATGCAATAATGAATGCACAATCGTTCAGTATCTGCATGGCGAGGCACCGATCGTGAGATTCATTTCAACACACGTGTGTGATGGTGTGCACTGCTCTACGTTCAGAATCAGCTCAGGTACAGGATGTGTGTGTATGTAAAATGCAGTTATGATATGTGTGCTGTGTGTGTTTCTGACACTCTGCTCCTCTCTTGTCACTTTAATAACCTTTGACACACTCCAGCTCTGACGCGAGGCGTCGGCTGCTTCATCTTTACACGCTGCGCCTCAGTGCGGTGGAGGGTGGGCGCCGGCGAACGCTCTGCTGCTCTAATCGCCCTGACAGTCGCTGCATACTCACAATCTACACCACGTTGTCATTAAGACCCTCCATTGGCAGACAGGAACAGCTGCACGCCCACCGTCTTCTACATTATGCATCCGTCCTCATGAGTTCTTAATGCTCCGTCATGTTCTGTAGTGCTGCGCTGATCTTACAGACGGTGCTGCGGTGCTTTCAGCGTTTCGTAGCTTTTACACAATGTACAGTGCATCCAAAAAGTATTCACAGCAGTGTTGGGAAGGTTACTTTTACAATGTATTCCATTACAGATTACAGAATACATGCCCCAAAATGTAGTTTGTAACGTATTCCGTTAAGTTACTCAATGTGTGTAACGTATTCTGAATACTTTGGATTACTTAATATATTGTCATGCTTTTTACAACTACATGAATGTAGCAATCACAGATAATAAAAAAGCCCTGTTTTTCCTTAACCATTTCTTTATTTATAAAGCTGAAAAGTGGAAGAGTATTTTACAAACATAAAATATGCCATTGAAAAGTATTTATTGTTATGGTCACCTACATATTCCATCACTTAGTTAAAATAAAAAGTAGCCTTGCACAAGGAAAAAAACAGCATTTTCTGATTAGGACAAAAACGGTAAATCACTTTGACTAGCACCAACACTCAGTCCATATGCACTGTAAGAGTATAAAAATCATGGTGTAATAGTGAATTAAATCATATTTATTTACAATTTCAGGGGTAGCATGGATTTATGGGTGCTGAAACAGAGCGCAAATCTTGAGGGACTGCGCATGCGCAGATCCGCTAGGTAGCAAAACTCGATAGGCAGCATTTTTCGACAGAACACCTGTGTTATGCGCGGTCCGCACAGCGTGGAATTACTAAAATTAGAGAGGAGATAAAGAGGAGATAGCCTAACATATGAAACAGGAAAAGACCGCCGTGAAATCCATTTATTTCAACAAAGTAACTGTATTCTGATTATCACTCATTTAAACGGTAACTGTATCGAAATACAGTTACTCATATTTTGTATTCTAAATACGTAACGCCGGTACATGTATTCCGTTATTCCCCAACACTGCACACCATAATGACAACATGAAAAAAGTTTCCTTGAGGTTTTGGAAAATTAATTAAAACAAAATGTGGAAAAAGTCATAAATACTTGTTGTAAATACTTTCCGGATGCACTGTACATTCCAACAGTCCACAAACACACGTGTGTGTGTGTGTGTGTGTGTGTGTGTGCGCGAAACTGGTGTTGTTAATGACATTGTCCATGTCACAGTCTGCCAAAACAGTAACCTTATGTTTTAATTCATGTTTTAATCACTGTGATTCATTTCAAATACCTGTAATAAGTATTAAGTAATAAGTAAAAAGTAATAAGTAATAGTTTATTATAATAAATTAATGCCGTATCTCTTCGTTTACTGTACACTCACGTGTCACACCAACACTTGAGGGTGGGAGTGTCTGTCGTGCAGGGTGCACACGATCAGCAACCAATGGCTGTTTCTCACTTGCATCAACAGACCCTCAAAATCCACAAAAACTCAACTGTCTGGCCACCGTGTATACAATCAGGAAAATTGCATAACTATATTTGATTGGCTGGTGATTATAATTGGAATCATTGCCCTGTGGTGGGCTGACACCCTGCCCTTCACTCTGAGTTCGCCATGTCACGGGACCTCGTCACAGGACCGCTCGGGAGGGCGGAAGAAGGTGTCCCCCCACTGATTAAATCAATCATCCGCCCGCACATCCACGCTCAGTCATTCAGTTCCACGGATCGCTGGTTCCCGACTCCTTGACTCGGCTCAGCGGATCTAGTAAGCCTGATGTGATTAGTTATTTCCAAGTTCCTCCAAGCTCACGAAATGGGGCTGATTCAGAGGTTAGCAGGGGGTCAGAGGTCAACTCGTTCCACATAAACAGCAGCGTGACGGCGTATGATAATTGCATTATCGTTCTTCCTTCTGCTGCGATACTCTTATTCATTACGATATGGATGGTTCCAACAACGCTGCAGGGCCCAGAGGAAACGCACTCAGAATGAGGGCTCTTCAGCTTCCATCCACAAGGCGGCTGCTCAGCCCCTGACCTCTGACCTCAGTTACTTGAATTCTCAGCCAGGAACATGACTGGTACTTCCCTGTAAAACCACATTTTAAGTAATATATTGAGCAGTAGAGTAACATGATATCTGCAGAGACCTTCAGAACGCCGCCAGCATCTCTCCGCCTGCTCGTCCTGCAGTAATTACATTCATTACAGCTTATCTGCAGGAAATGCACACAATCTCCACAAGACAGTGGAGTCAGTGGAAATAGTCAGTGTTCTCTTCGCGTGTAAAGTCCAGTGGAGTCGAGTATGAGACCATAATGTCTGTGTTCTCACTGGCCTCTAGCCGTTATAACTGCATTTCAGAATATGCAAGCAGGAAGTAGCTTCATGCACTGGAGCAGCACTAATCAAAAAGTCCCCTGCAGTATCGTATGAACCTGCATCAAAGTCATAGGTCACCTTTATAATAAATTCTGTATTATAAAGGGTGGTAGTAGCCTAGTGGGTAACACACTTGCCTATGAACCAGAAGACCCAGGTTCAAACCCCACTTACTACCATCGTGTAGACTGTCCCTGTAACTACTGATTGTAAGTCGCTCTGGATAAGGGCGTCTGGTAAATGCTGTAAATGTAAATGTGTTGTCTTGCTTGTTGATATCTAAAGAAAGTAGGGCCTAGTCGTCGTCCGCCTGTTTCCACATCTTTCCATTTGCACGCCCATTACTCCGCTCAGGGCTGCCAGCTGCGGATCGTCCCGTTTCGGTCCTTGTCTGGCGAACGTGAGAATTAGTGATCACACCTGCCGTCGGTCTTCACCCTGCGTTCGGGCAGGTGGCGTGGCGCGGTATCAAAGCAATCATGGCACCAGGCAGTCTGTTAGCATGCAGATTCCATGCGAAAGTGTCTTCCGAGACAGGAGTTCGCTCCAGACGAGTGACTAGAACAAACTCCTAGCTCACTTTAGAGCTGTTGCTGAGTATCCGAGGCAATTTTAGTATTCAGCCGTCTGACTGAGACGTCTGGTGCCAGGAGGACTTGGGGCATCAGAGGCAATGTGGTTCATTCACATTAAGGCAATGCTAAAATTCAATAAGGAGGAAGAAAAAACATTTCCGATTTGTGCCCACTATCAATGTGTCCATGAGCAAGACACTTAACCCCGAGTGTCCCCAGGGGGTGACTGTCCCTGTAACTACTGATTGTAAGGCGCTCTGGATAATGTAAGTTTGTGACGTAAATGAATTATTTACTGCCACACATATTATCATACAGGCTGCACAGCGTATCAAATCATCATCAGATGTTTCACATTTACAGCATTTACCAGATACCCTTATCCAGAGTGACCTGCAATCTCTTGGCTTGTCTTGTTCAGGCACACAATGGTAGTAAGTGGAGTTTATTCACTGCAATGGATCCAAGTGAGAAAGTCATCGGACAGATGCTGATTTCCTTCTGTTTTTTTTTTGGACCATTTCAGGTTCAGCTTGACTTGATTTTCATTCTGTTGGAGCCATCCGTCTGTTTATTAGCAGAAAATTGTTACTGTCATCCTGACAACAAAGAGTAATTTCATACCAAATGATGAACCAGAATGATCAATAATAGTTTTTGTTTTCTCTATAAAAATGGACGTCTTTGATAACTATCATGTATGTGTCCTACTCTCCAAATTAGTCAAATGCTGGCAGGCTGGACATGTGGCTCCTAAAAGTGATAAATTTCTTTTTTTAAACATTTTGGGTGTGAGACAAAAAAATAAATAGAACTGAGCAGACCTAACCCTCATGGGCAGAGTTCTATAACCAGCATTGAGTCAGGAACGTCGGCTTCATTTAAGATGATGTGCGGAGAGTGAGTGTGTGTGTGTCCCATGAGTTAACCCAGCCAGGAAGAGAGCTTTTAGAAAGGAAGAGATGGAGGATCAATAACGGACCACCAGGGGCCGCTGGAAAAACTTCTCAAGTGGAGACCAAAGTGGAATGAAACATTCTTCTAAAGCATGAGACCTTTAGAAAACATTTTTACTTTCAGCCCCCACAGCTGGTTTCAGTTTTGTGAACCGGGCTTGTCTGTGGTTCCTGTAATTTGAGTGCATTTCATTTAAAATGGGTTCTGTGCACCAGGCATATCAAGTTCCAACAGAATTTCACGATTGCAACGCCTCTTTACCGTCCCTCACCACGTCTCCAAGGCCTCTGATGAAAGCAGGAACCTGGAATACGACGGCCCACATTCCGATAGGCAGGATTATTAAAATGTTATTGAAATGTTGTGCAAATGTCAAGAGGTGTTACTGGGATACCAGTCGGCATTTCGTTATTTGCTTATTTTACTTAACCTTTATGCAATAAAGTGACTTAGAACAGAAATCCTTTTCAGCAGGACTGGATTGGTGCATTTTTTAAAACGAAAATATTTTTTTCTGCAAAATGATTTGGACATTTTTTGGAATGTGATTGTGCTGCCAGTACTGCGCTCAGACAAAATTAAAAACAGATGGGAATACCATCACAGAAGAAGGTAGAACATTTGGGAAAAGTTGACTCTGGGAAAAACCCCAGGAAGAATTTTAAGATCAGCCAGGGAAAAATATCCAGCAGTTATGAAGCTTCTGGAACTTTCGAAACTATATAACACCACAGTGTTATATTCTGTGTTCTGATTGGCTGGGAGGACAACATCTGATGGTAACTAATTCATAATGATGAATTTAACAAAATTATTAATCAAAATAAGGTGGTTCAGAGCAGAAAGGTGTTCTTGAAAGGCCAGTTGTCACACAGAGATATCATAACTGATATTATGCTGAAGCTTTTTAAATAGTGTTCCTCCTCAAGGTCACATGACCGGGTCTGCTGAATGACGTTGCTGAGGAACACTTTGATCAGAGATTAACTGTTTCGCCTCGGAAGAAAAATAAGAAATCATCCATCCAGATGTTGATATCAGTCCTGGAGTGCTGATCACTGATCACCGCACTGAACCTCAGGTAGGGGAGGCATTTCTAAATGTATGCTACGTATAGAGTGAAATGCACATAGCATGAATATTATGAGAAACTGATGAGAAGTATAACTCTTCCTGACGGCTTCCTACAGCATCAGGGGCTGTTGGCTCTTTCTGCTCTTCTTTTGCGTTCCACTCCCAGTCGGCCGGTCCCAGCCCTGCCGTATCCGGGTCACGGCTCGGTCCACGCATGGCGTCATCAGGATCAGCTTCGGAACCAGGACCACGCAGGGGACCACCAGGGCCAGCATGTAGCCTGGAGGCATCCACCACTTGTATGTGGCCGCGTACAGGAACTTGTCCCAGCCAAACAGGAAGGTGTGGGCCGTGCACAGCAGCAAAGTCATGTGACCAAGCTTAGACTGGGGGACACAGAGTGAGGTTAAAGGTTAAACTAGAGGACAAACTATTCTAATCAGCATCCTCATTTTCAAAATGAGAAAATTGGAAATTGATTTTGATTTTGCCATGTATGTGTATATGGGCAAAAAAAACGGTGGCCTAGCAGGTAAGGAAGTGGATCCGTAATCAGAAGATTGCCGGTTCAAATCCCGAACCGCCATGGCGCCACTGAGCAAAGCACCGTCCCCACACACACGCCTGTCATGGCTGCCCACTGCTCACCAAGGGTGATGGTTAAATACAGAGGACACAATTCATTGTGTCACCGTGTGCTGTGCTGCAGTGTTTCACAATGACAATCATTTCACTTATTGGGGTTATATTTGAACTTTTAAGATGCAGATTTGTTTCAGTATGTGAATCATTTTTAAAATTGTAAAGGTTAAGGGACAGGGTTAAGTTTTGGGTGTGTATTTGTGTGTGTGTGTGTGTGTGTGTGTGTGTTATACCTGAACAAAGCGAAACTCCCTCCAGTTGAGGGAGTTGCTGACAGAGGGCAGTGATGTAATACCCAGCAGCACATATAGGCCAAATCCCAGAATGCCGAGAGAGTAGTAGGAGTCAGCCCTCCAGGCCAGTGTGCTGTCGAATGGTTTGGTCTTGTTCTCTCTGATCTGGAACAGAAATCAGTTGTGTGAAATATTAATCTTTTCATTTGATTTGTAAGTTCTTCTTACATAAGTTCTGTCTTTGTAACTTTTATGAATGTGCACAGTCTTGCATTTTTATGAATAATGAACATTCTTTCTAACTGTATATTTCCATGGTAACAGATTTTCTTCTTGGGCAATCAGTTAGCATCTTGTTTGGATGGTAATTGAATCTTTTTACTATGATTTGTGGTTTTAGTTCTGATTCTTATATATGATCTTGTATACGATATTGATTTGAACAAATGCATTTAGTAGGCAGCATTTTGATGAGAATCATTCTTAATTCCAACTCAGACAGGCAGCAGGAATTTTAGGAAAATTAAATCTGTTTAATCCTTGAAAAACACAAAATAGTGATAATGAAAACCTACTGGATAAGCGCTCTGTATAAGGGCCTCTGATAAATGCTGTAAACGTAATGGAATCTTGGAGCTCTTTTGTACAACTGCCATATGAATAATTTTAAATCACGTTTCAAACACATCCTTCAATATGAGGATGTAAATGTCACAGTCTGTTCCTGGATCAGTCCCAGATCCTGCTGATCCTGTCTGCTTCTCACTCCCTCCAGATTGTCTCTGGATTCTGTCCAGTAACGGGGGCAATCAGATGCTGAGAACTACACACACACACACACAGCAGAATAAATTGCTCCACATGTCTCAATTCATTCTGAGTTGCCGTTATGCCTTGCCAATATCAAGACACACACACATACGTTCTAACCGAGAACTTGATGCGATGAGTGTGTGTGTGTGTGTGTGTTTGCAAGTTTATACCTGTGAAATCGTGATGGCAGCAATCTTGTATCTGACAAAGTATCGAATTGGGATGACTAAAGTGTAGAGGACGTGCAAGAAGGCCAAGGCCAGAGCCACCAATCCCAGCTGCTTCCTGCACAGCATCCAGCGGTCCAGCCAATCAGGGAAGCGCTTGTACTTGGTGCCGTTATGCAGCTGCAGAGCGGCCGCCATGATGCCCGGCAGGTAGCAGAGCGCCAGCATGATGAGGGAGACGACAGGGAAGATCTTGTTGGCCAGTGAGATCATGATACGGAACGACTTGTCTTTCCCCTCGGTGACCTGAGCGAAGACGACGTCGCGGACCAGCTCATAGATGAAGAAGAAGGCGAGGAGGGCCGCTGCAATGCGAAGGGGGAGTCTCCAGAGGGGGAGGAGCTGCAGGGGGAGGTCCTCCAGCTCCCCGGCCGAGCGCAGGGACCCTCGGTCCTGAGCCATCAGACCCAGACTGTGGGCGATGTCCATCACTGCCTGTTTGGCCTCAGCGCTGTCCCCACACACCAGCACCTGCAGGACAGGGTGATGGGTCTGCTTCAGATACTTCAGAATTGTGTCTCAAATTTTCAGATTTGGGAACATTTTCATACAGATGTCAGGTGTCCTCAGGATTTGCAAAAATTGATAAAACAATAAAAAAGTTATTTAACTAGAAAGTAATTTTTTTGATGGTGTGTCATTATTTCTGTCACCCAGAGCACACGCTACTTCCTCAGTCTGCATGATTTAAACCTGCGTCTGGCTCGGATCCTTTCCTGAGGTTATGACATAATGTCTCATCCAAGTTGGTTTTCAGTGGGTCTCATTCGCAGAACATGTGCATTCATAGATATGTGTGTTCAAAATGGCACAGAGGAAATCGTGTAATTTCTTTACTTAGTTCAGCCGTGTTTCCTCATCGTCCTTAGCTCTTTATCTACAGATAAAATATAAAAGACAGGTCACGCCACAACCCTGCTGAGACGGCTGCTACTAACTGCACCATTAAACAAACACGAGGTAGAGTCCTGACCCGACCTGCTCACATTCCAAAAATGTGAGACTCTCTCTCTCACACACACACACACACACACACACACATCGCATAATCAACTGCAGCAATACCCTTGTGTGAAGTGAAATAAAAGTGATACACAGTTCTGTGTGTAATTATTGCACAAGCACAAGACTCAACGAAATGTGTCCTCAGCGTTTAACCCACTACCTTGGTGAGCAGTGGGCAGCCATGACAGCAGTGTGTGGGGACGGTGTCTTCATCAAGGGGACCTCAGTGGCAACCTTGGCAGTTCGGGATTTGAACCTTCAAAGGTTACGAGTCCCACTTTCTTACCTGCTAGGCCACCACTGCCTATGTGTGTGTGTGTGTGTGTGTGTGTGTGTGTGTGTGTGTGTGTGAGAGAGAGAGAGAGAGAGAGATAGATATATCAGATTAAAAAAAGAAAAATCCTGTTGGGATTTAATCAAAGCCATCAGTCAAGCACACACACACACACACACACACACACACACATCTGAAAGTATCTGCCTCTCTCAGTATTAGACTCCACCCCCCACAGTTGTGCATGTGTGTCTGTTGAATTTTGTTCTCTGGCTGAACAGCGTTGTGACGAATTTTTAACAAGCTCAGAAATGTTCGCTGTGCTCCGTCCCCTAAAATGATCAGTGTCAACAGCATAATAACCAGAGCCTACAGTAATAAAACCGAAATTCCTGCAGACAGATCCCAACACCACATTCATGCATTAATGGCATTTTTGAGTATATTTGACTCATCAGAAATGACTTAGATTTTTTTTTTTTTTTGATGTTTCTAAACAACAGAGGACTGTGGGAAATGACTGGGTGACGCGGACTGTCCCCTCACCTGCCGGCTGGCGTCCAACGCCCCAGACTGCAGGGCCCAGGCTGAGATGGTGTTGAAGGCTTTGACCACAGCGGCGCCCGGGACCAGCCTGCTCAGGTGCTCAGCGTTGGATTGTGGGTACTCGCCCCTCTTCAGGTTGTTGCTGACGTCCACCAGCACCTTACCGGCCAGAGCGGGGGTCAGCGGGGTCAGGGTGGGGTAGTGGTCCCGGTGCAGGGCCACAAAAATCACACGAGCGCTTTTGATGGCCTCCGCATGACTCGTGACCCTTGAACCCTCGGGGAGCAGAGCTGTGTTGCCGGGGTCGCGGGAGCCAAAGATGACCCTGTACCCCGCCTGGAGGAGACGGAGACCCAGAGAGCGGCCAAAGTCGCCCGTCCCGAAGATACACACCGTTTCTTGTTTACACTCGCTGGGCACCAGCGTCGTCATGGCGACAGAGTCGAACGTCATCACTGCGCTGTGGAATGTGCATAAGAGAATACGTGAAGCGTAAGGTCCGTGTGTTGGGCACGTGTGTTTGGAGTTGAAATGCGCACATAGACCTCACCCTCCCACAGACGCTGGTGTGCGGTGCGTGAGGATTTGGAAGTGTGAAAAAGCCCCCTACTTACTTGCAGGCAGCTCGTATGCGTGCGAAGATCTCTGCTCCTGTCAGTCTGCTCTGCTCACGCCGTCTCCCGGTCGCTTGTCCCTCTGTCCCGCGTGTGAGTGTTTGTGCACACCCACGTCCTGCCCCCGGTCAGCCACAGATTTCGTCAGAGGAAGTTTGTGTGTGTGTGTGTGTGTGTGCGTTCTTGTATGGAAGATCCACGGGTTATTACGCAACGGTGGAAACTCGGCTGGAACTCTGGCTGAAGAGTAACTGGTTCTGCTGCAGACACACACGCGTCTGTTTTTACGACCGAAAAACTGAAACCATGTGACTCATGAGGCCATTGTTGTTCCCAAACCACACACCCAGGTAGCAGGCCAGATCATGTCGGTTCCTGTTTTCAAGCCTTGAAGATCAGACATGTGGTCACCGAGGGCTGGAGACGTGGTCATTTACAGCTTATAACACTGAAGATGTCACTCTTTGTCCTTTCTGTTAATCATAGAACGTCACCCACACAGCCATACACAGAAAATAATGAAACGGCATGTGTCAAAAACATCAAATTCTAACCCCATCCAGAAGCTACCTACCCACGTACCTCCCTACCTGAGATCTGAACTGTGTTGCTTCTGCCAAGTTTAATCTCTCATTGTTAAAGCCGCTTACATCTTACAGCCACGCCGATCTGAGAACTCCCAGTCTCAGAAATCAGTTACTCGTACACACACTCGTAGAGACAATTTACAGTAATAAGTGTGTAAAATGTGATACACAATTAAATGCAAACATAAACCTTTAATTCCTGTCTTACATTTGTGTGTGTGTGTGTGCGTGTGTGTGCGTGTGTGTGTGTGTGTGTGCGTGCGTGCGTGCATGTGTGCGTGTGTGTGTGTATTCCAGCTACTTGTTTGCCATTCCCGGCATCATCGTTTTCCTGTCTGTGATTGAACGGAATCCAGGGAAATCTGAAACAGGGAAGCAGATGCTGTTCCACGAACACACTGTGACATTTAGAGAGTTGTTTGTAGTGAAAGTGAAGTGAAATTGAAAGTGATTGTCACTGTGATTGTCATAGCAAAAGGGAAAAGGGGAGCAGAGGCTCCAGAACAATGCAAATGCACGTATGGTTAACATTTTATTACATATTAAAAAAAAAAACAATAAATAAACGCACAACAAAACGTGTCCTCTGCATTTAACATCACCCTTGGTGAGCAGTGGGCAGCCATGACAGGCGACCGGGGAGCAGTGTGTGGGGACCTCAGTGGCACCTTGGCGGCTCAGGATTTAAACCCACAACCCTTCAGTTACAAGTCTCCACCCCCCCCCCCTCCCCCCCCCAGACAAACTAAAACTTTTGTCTGGCCCTGTGGGGACCGGAGGAATGAGAAAAGGATGGAGAGTGATGATGCGACCAGGAGGATTTGAGAGGGATTTGAAATTCTGACTCGCAGAGTGACATGCTAAAGAGTGTCCGGTCACGCTCCTATAGCAGGCCACCAGATGACAGGTACCTGCAGGACAGCATCCTCGACACCCTCATCCAGAGCGGCGTACAGTCAGTAGTGACGGGGACAGTTAAGTGTCTTGGTCAGGGTCACGATGTTAGGAAGTGGGGCTCGAACCTGAGACTTTGTGGTCTTCTGGTTGATGCATCGTGACTCATTAGCAGACTGAAACCCCAGGGCTTCATTTTCAGGTTGTGGTTCTTAAAGCAGCCTGCTTGGTGACAGTAAACAGTGACTAAACACTTTTTCTCCATCAGAGAACAGCTTCTATCAATAATACCGACGAAGAGCGCACGTGTGTGGAGGGGGACGATGAGTCTAAAAACCAGACATGTTCGGGGAACTTAACGATGATATGCTAACTCTACACGACTCAATTATCAATTTAAAGTCAATGTATGCAAATCATTAAACACTAAATATTGCAAACAACCCAAGAGGAGTCCGGTGATTAAATGCTCTGTTGGGGGTGGCCAGGCGGGGTGGCGGGCATATACAGATATGGGGCAGATACACGTTGCATTTTAATGTAACAAGATCACAAAATCTTCAAATTTCAAACAAACATTTCAAACATTTGCTGAATATGTTAATTTTTTCATTTATTTGGTGTCAAGGAATGACAGTTGGCCATAAACCATGACATCCCTTTTTATATGATGGCGTAAAACGAGCACCGTAACAGTTTGCTGCAGTTGGTCTAGTTGAGGTTCACCATTGTTCTGTCCCCAAATAATGAGGTCAGATGACTACCTGAATCTAACGAATGGTGAAAAATGGTGAAAAATGAACGCAACTCTGGATGGAAGTCCGCAAGTCTAAAGGTGTTCCTGCCAAATATTAGGGTGTGAGAGTTTTTTTTTGGACAGGAAGTGTTTATGAAAGGCCTGCAGAGCAACTGCTACAACATTACGTTTGGCCTCATTGCTATGTGTGTCTTTGAATATTCGAGACACAAATGCATATTTATTAACTTTTTCTTGTTTTGTGAGCTGGGGTTATTTGTCTTTTAAATGCATTGATATTTCTCATTCACTTTAACCGTTGAACTCACCGTTATCACGATTGGGTGCACGTGGAGATGCACCTGGCACCAATCTGCATGACAGCAGGGCGGTTAGAAAGGACTTGTTGAGCTGCGACTTGTGTGTACAGTTGTCTTCAGATCTGGCAACTGCCACATGCCTGTGGGTTAGTTTGTGTTTTCCCCTTTTATTTCCCCTGTTTTCGGCCCTCGCGCCAGTTTGGTTTTTGTTTAATAAATTACTGTTTCCAGAACGTCCCGCCTCTGCGCTTCATTCCCCAGTCAGCTCGCGGACGTGACAACCGTTGGCCTTTGACCTGTGCAGTGTAGGCGAGAGTGATTTCAGCGTAACAGTGCGTCAGCAGTGTCGGGTGGGCTTCCGCCACATGCACATTCTCAGAAGAGATTCCACTCACCTCCCAAGGACAGAGATGCTGCTCTTTGCTGTTATTCCACCGGTCCTCATTTTTTTATCACGTCCCATCTACCATCATGCAGCGTGAATCAGAACTTGTTGATTCAGCTTTGATCAGTCTGAGACGTGGCTTGAAAAGCCAAGGAAAAAAACAACACCACCACAAATACGAATACGAGGAGATGTAGTCAACTCACATCTAGATCATTTATAATGCAGCGGGGATCTGTCAGTGGAAGCTTCTTCTGCATATTTATTTTGCTTTGTGTGAGCACCATCCGAAACACGGACCAAGTGGGATTTGTCAAATTTGTATCTTTGTCAGGTATCGTATCCATAACTTTTAAACATCTGCATTATGCCATAAACATCAGACCCACGATGCTTATAAGAGAAGAAAGTACCATGTGCCCGACTCCTGCAGCTTAAGGATTCACTCTGGGAGCTGAAACGGAGTCGAATCCCCAAAACAAATCCTGATAAACACAGCGCTGGGCCACCGGGGGCTGTTTAGGGGCTTTCCGAGAGGAACACATTAACCGCAGCGCCAAGGAATGAGGTCAGAACCCGAAAGGAAAACAGGAAAGGTTGCACACATGATAAAAGAGGAGAAACAAAACACGCCAGGCAAATGCAAGTGAAGGGTCTCCACGAGGGAGGATGTGTTTCTGACAAGACTGACAGGCCTGTTTACCCCAGCGTTGTATTCAGCGTGTCACTCCAGGACAACCCCAAAAAGACGGCCAACTGAACGCGTCACGGGTGAAAATACATTCAAAATGTCCAGTCTAGAAGTAACTACATTTTTAAATGGTTATTTCAAATAATTAGAGTTCAATTAAATTCATGTGATAATTGTGTAAAATTGCAAAAGCATCACACAATAACTCCTACTGAACAGACTTGATAGTAAAAAGCTCATATCTCAAACTCTCAGAAAACTAAAGCATGTAAAAATGTATCTTTTTAATGCACACTCTTTGTCATTGACAAAATGTATTTTGCCAATGACCTGCCTTTCTGTCCTTCACAAAATGCATTCTGTCATTTTTGACATTCTCACAAATGGACATTTTGATCATTTTTTTCTCTCATTCTGAACATAGTGTGAAGGGAGTCGATCTTTCCACTGACAGTAGCAAGGAAATAAGCACTTGATGCAACAACGAAGAAGAGAGAATTTGGCTCATTCTGCTAAATGCCATAAATGTTACTCCATGGGGCAAGATATTCCTCCACAGGTGTTCACTGTGCATACACATTTGCACAGTGCATCAACCGGGCTAAGCAAACCAGCATCTCAGTTTTCCATAAGCGTTCCAGGAACATTCCCAACAGCCTTTTGCGTCCAAGAAAGCAGAGTAAATTAGCAGGAGTCACAGAAGCGTGGCCCCCATTTTTTTGGATGAATGCTGTGAGCTGAATAATTCATTTCGGATCAGACTTCCTACAGTAATACAACAGAGCTCATGTTGTTCAGAATGTGTGTGAAATGAATTGGGGGTGGTCGAGTTTTTCGTCAGCCATGCATAATCAGGAGCTAATTGCAGACAAGGTTTGTTGTGCCTGCTGGTGTGGTTACTCTGAAGGTCTGAGATCAGTTCCACCTGACATTCCGGAGGACTTTTATCCAGGCGTCTGAGATCAAGCAGCTTCATGACTGAACGCTCTTGAGCAAATCAGCTGCACCCAGTCACAATTTCATAACTTAAGATGCACAAAGCGTATTTTACATTTGGCCTCCTGGCCATTTAGCTTCTCCAAATTGAATGCAGGTTGCTGACATCAGCAGCTTCCTTCCCATTCTCCACTTGCGCAGTGTCTCCACAGCCACGATCTATCTGCACATTCGGAGCCACATTGTTTCTAAAATAACATCAAATCATGTTTCTAGCATTCTCCAGTAACCATCTCTTACAGGCCCAGGAAAACATCCTCAAATTCAATGCAGTCTCAGTTTCTTCTCCCGTGAACATCCTTCTCATTGTCTTATATCGCCCTCCAGGGCCACTTGGGACCTTTATAGATGAATTGGACACTCTCCTCAGCATTTTCTCCTTAGAAACCCCGCTAACTCTCCTTGGTGACTTCAACCTTCCATCAGCCAAACTCCAATCATCGTGCCTTCTTCCCCTTCTCCACTATTTTTCCTTGACCAACAGCAACATCTCTCCCACACACTCCATCTTCTGACCTTTCTTCCTCTCCTCTTAACATCTCTGACCACCACTTCCTGACCTTCACACTCACTGTACCTACAGGATCCACAACTGTCCCCCATCCATCCTTCATTCGACACAACCTTCACACTGTCTCACCTTCATCTGTATCTTCCTGCATTCTTTCACATCTCCCAACCTCTGATTCATTCTTCTCCTTACCTCTAGAGACAGCTACTAACTCTCTCCTCACCTCACTTTTCCTTTCAATCCCTTCAGCAATGCTTCAAACCATCTCCCCTGACCTTATCCCTTTCATTTCTTATATCATAAACAGCTCATTGTCATCTGGCCATGTACCATCCGCCTTTAAAACAGCCAGGGTTCTTCCAATCCTAAAGAAACCAACTGCTGATCATACAGACATCAACAACTACCAGTTTCCCTCCTCTCGTTTCTTTCTAAAATCCTTGAGTGCTGTGTCTACAATCAGCTATCACTTCATCTGTCACAGAACAACCTCCTGGATCCCAACCAGTCTGGCTTCAGAACAGCTCATTCTACTGAGACTGCCTTTCTGGCTGTTACAGAGCATCTACATGCGGCCAGATCGGCAAAACTGTCATCTGTGCTTATTCTCCTCGACCTATCTGCTGCATTTGACACCGTTAACCACAAGACTCTCTTATCAATCTTGAAGAGGCTTGGAATTCAGGGCTCAGCATGGCAGTGGTTTGCTTCCTACCTTGATGAGCGATCTTACCAAGTCACTTGGAAAGGATCCAACTCTACCTCACGTAGTCTCTCCACTGGTATCTCTCAAGGCCCAGTACTAGGTCTTCTCCTTTTCTCCCTCTACACGAGATCACTTGGTGAGGTTATTTCCTCACCTGGATTATCCTACCACTGCTATGCCGACGACACACAGCTCATCTTCTCTTTCCCTCCCTCTGATCTACATGCTGCTTCCAAAATCTCTGCATGTCTAACCGACATCTCATCTTGGATGGCAGCCCATCACCTCAAACTCAATCCCTCCAAAACAGAACTAATATTCATTCCAGCGGATTCTTCACCACATCAGGATCTTGCTATTTACCTAGACAACTCGCAGCTCTCTCCTTCTACAACAGCCCGCAACCTTGGATTAACAATACCAACTCTCCTTCTCGACTCACATCAGCAGTCTTTCCCGCTCATGTAGATTCCTTCTCTACAATATCAGACGAATCCGCCCTTATCTGTCAACCCAGGCCACCCAGATACTGGTTCAGTCCTTAGTAATCTCACGACTGGACTACTGCAACTCTCTACCTCTATGTACCATCCGTCCTCTACAACTCATACAAAATGCAGCAGCAGAACTGATCTTTAACCTTCCCAAATTCTCCCACACCACCCCTCTGCTACATTCCCTCCACTGGCTCCCAGTAACTGCACGCATCAGATTCAAAATACTGATGCTGGCCTACAAAGCCAAACATGGAGTAGCACCATCCTACCTCACAGCCCTTATTAAACCTCGCACTGCACCTCGTATACTCCGAGCCTCCAGTACTGCTCGCCTGGTCCCTCCATCTCTGAAGGTAAAAGGAAGACATTCATCTAGATCCTTCTCCATCTTGGCCCCTCGGTGGTGGAATGAACTTCTCCTCGAGGTCAGAACAGCTCAGTCACCTGAGGCTTATGTTGGGCTCTGACCTATTTTTTGGTTTATATTATTTGTAATTATATATTCTTGATAGTCACGGCTGAAGTCCGATGCATTTTTGTTTTCCCCGTATTGGGGATGCCAAGGATGTCAGGCGGTGGAAATGTGCATGAGGGAATCATATTGATGTAACCCCAATGACAGGAGAAGCTGCAGGGATTGGTAGAAGTATAGTACCGGTCCAATAATTTGATCACATTTAACATTTGTAAAAAAGACCATGTGGTGTGGGAGAAGAGAATAGAGTGAGTAGAAAAATTCTCCCTCCACACAAAGCACTGTATTCAACCACTCCAATTTGATGTTACCTGGCAGAAAGAGGCATGGCACAATAGAGGTTAAAAATGAACAGTTTCTAATTTATTAACACCGGTAAATAATTATTGTAGTTACATGTGAATATTGAATGTAAAAAGGTATCAAGGTTACAGAGAAAATAAAAATGAGAAGAAAGAGTAAAGAGTGAGAAGAGAAAAAGAGGGGGAGAGAAAGACTCAGAAACCTTCCGGCTTCCGATGGAAAAACCTCTGAGCAAGAGAGCCCAGAGGCTCTTTTTCCACATGTGAGCAGACCTTTACATCCCTGGCCTACAGGAAGTTGTCACTGGCCTACAGGAAGTTGTCACTGACCAATCAGAACCTGTTGTTTCTGATGTCACGCCCCTGGTGCACCCCATTTGGGGAAGACAAAGAGGGTGGGCGGTCCTGACGGCTGATACTTCACACGTTGCCCTCAGACAAAAGGCATGTAAAACAGGGGTGCCGAATCTTCACCCACAACCGTCGTAACAGGAATGTCACACCTCCCCCTGCAGACATCTGTTATGCAAGGCAAAAGCAGGCTCCCGTGATGTCCATTCTTACACATTTATTGTTGGACTGAAGCACAGACCACTTGGTCACATTAACTAGCCGATCACAATGAAAACTCAACAAATGTGCAAAAACTGCAACACCCTTAACATAGAAAACTAATGAGAAAACCTACACAAACCAAACAGTATTTGTCCCTTTTTAACTTGAAAGTCTCTTCCCTGGAATCTGAGATAGAAAATCCCACGATGAGATCCGTAAAGAAAAAAAACAGCACTGCTAGTTCAGAGCGCTGCACATGTGGAAAAAATATGAAAGTGGAAAAAAAATTAAATGACCAAGTGCTGTTGCCTGGATGGTCCTGCAGGTCCCCGAGAACAGCCACTCTCCTTGCAGTCCTTCCCCAAGCGCTGCAGATCACAGGATCCCGAAGGAGTTTCTAACAGGAATACAACTTAGGTGGAGCACAGCATGGAGTCCAGAGACTTTCTGGCCTTAGCTGCCGCCGTGCGCATACCCACTCAGTATTAATATTTAACAATGCATGATAAATATACAATTATTGCAAACCCAAATAAAATGCAAAATCATTCAATCAACAAGGGTAGTAAAGTGCATGACACGAATCACATAATTTCCCAACTAAATCATACATAAAATAAAACTTTCCACTTCACCTCGCGGTTAACAGTGGCTGACTAAAATGTGCACGGATAATAATACACATCTCTCAAAATTCACACGAACCTATTGCATACCAAATCTGACAAAAATACATTCATAAGAAAAGAAATACAATCTCACCTAACAGGAATATAACTTAGTGTCATAAAGCCTTAAAGGCAACTAGACACACTCGCCTATGAACCAGAAGACCCAGGTTCAAACCGCACTTACTACCATTGTGTCCCTGAGCAAGACACTTAACCCTGAGTGTCTCCAGGGGGGGACTGTCCCTGTAACTACTGATTGTAAGTCGCTCTGGATAAGGGCGTCTGGTAAATGCTGTATAAATGTACCAGTCACTCTAATTCACCAGGGTTACATCGAGTTTCCAGAAATATCTGCCTTCTGTCTTTATGTCAGTATGTTACGTTGTTTAAATGTTACTGGGAGCAGCAGGTTCCGGAGAAACGTTGCTTCATTTCACTATGCAGTACGTCTAGCTTGTTGGACCAACTTCATGGAGTAGGGATACTGCTGATACTCCTTCAACCCCTGACCTTTACTGTCATCGAGGGTCAAGGGCAGATTTTTGAAGAAAGTTTTTTCGATAATAAGATTAAAAGTGTACGGGCTCCTCTCAGGCTGCAGATGTTCACCAGGCTCCATGGTTCAGTCCTACTCATGATCTCAGAAACTGGGACGCTGTAAGTTAATTAGTGCTCTGGCGGGGGGGTTGATTTGAGTTGTGAGAAACATACTAATGCCTCCCCCCACCTTCTCGCTAAATTAATAATATTTCGAAAGGGAGGGTAGACAGCAGACCCACACTCACGCTGTTGGCGGTGTGCTGGCTGGAGAGCAGCAGATGTTCGTGGTCATGAGCCAGACGGGACATTCCCTGTGGACGGCCTGCTTTTTTTCTCCAATATTCCAAATCGGTTCTCAGTGGATGCCGAATTCCCATGGAGCCAAGGCAGATAATTATGATTTCAGGCCTGATGGAAATAGCCACACACAAACACACATGGAAAAAAAAAACACACACACACACACTTGCCCAATGGGACGCCACCACACTCCTAGGGTTTTATTTGGGCTCTAATTTGCTGCTGGCACCTGGAGTGTAAAATTGGGTCTTTGACGTGACTGTCGGCTGAGGAAATGGAAGTGGAGTTTTTATTTTTTCTCTTTCGGAGCTAATGTCATCATTCCGGAGTGTGTGCTCCAATGGCTCACTCACCACGGGGTCCCATGCAGGCCAATTTACAGTCTACACACACACACACACACACACTCAGCTTCAGACTTCACAGCCTTTTAACCCACATACATCACACACACACACACACACACACACACACACACACATGGTTTCATGGCCCATATAACACACAACCTAAACAACACTACACAAAGTGTCAGGATTGACTGCATCACTGGTGGCCGATCCTGACGGCGCATAAATACCCTAGTTTTCTGCCCCTTTGGAAGGGACAGCATTTTCGTGAACTTCACTTGACAACCATGTGTATGTTTGTATTTTTGAGTTCTGGCAATCGCCACACGCCTGCGGGTTTGTTTTGGTTGTTCCCCTTTTATTTCCCGTTCTTGGCCACCGGGCCATTTGTGTTTATTGTTTATTTGTAATAAATACCCTTCCCAACATGTCACACCTCTGTGCTTCCTTCCCCCGTAAGTCTGTAGTCGTGACACAAAGTATCTAATCATTAAGTCAAACTAAAAATGCAGAAGGCCAAAATTAATATTAAAACTACTCAAAATGTAACCGTGTCACAGAACCACAAAGCTTTTTTAATCCAGTCCGTGCAGACTGACTTCAGTTATCTTGGAAGCTACGCAAATTCAGTGTCACATGATTCCATCCATGTGACCGGGAGCAACGCGGAGATGAGGTAGCAAGATGGCAGTCACCGATTGGCATTCGTCGACCCAACTCGGCTCCTTCTCCTCCTCGATCCGCAGGAATTATCCTGCTCATCTTCACACCTCTCAACTCTTCCCTCTCGTCCTGCCATTTGAGTGGTGTTGCGGCTCACGCCGGCTCTCTTACACACTCCAACAAATGTTTCCCACACAAAACTCACCACTTTTCATCAACTTAAAAAAAAATGTGCATGTGGTTTTGTCTGTTTGAGGGTCACCGAATCCCTGTTTTTGTGAGTCAAGCGCTTGCTATCCGTCTCCTAATTCCCAACAACAACGTTTATTTCTTATTCAGCCCAAAATCACAAGCTTCATGTCTCAACGGGCTTTGACAGGCCCCACTGTTGACACCCCACACACTTTCTGCAGACAAGGAAAGACTCATGGAGAACCTCCTCACAGCATGTACATTGCTCATCACTACAACCTCCTCAGAGCACACACACACACACACACACACACACTTCTTTAATCTCCATCTGCTGCTCCTCCCCAGAGCTTCATCGCTCTCCAGACGCAGCGTTCAGGTGATGATCAGGGACGGCACTGGTCTTCACCTTCTGCCCACTCCCACAAATCCTCCATGTGCACTAATCTATACACATGTGCCTACCCATGAACACACACAAAGGCACTTGTACAGATTAAAACTGTTGTGTGGGTGCCAGGCTGCAGAATTATTTCCTCCCACACGCCAGCCTGCCTCCACAAGCCATCCAGGGAGGGATCTCCGGGGTCCCCACTCAGTATGTGTATGAGTGTGTGTGTGTGTGTGTGTGTGTGTGTGTGTGTTTGTGTCCTTGTAGGCGCAGACACATAAGTGGGACCTAAAGTGAAGCCATTTTGCTGGTTTACAAAAAATATCAGGTCCATCAATTTTCCATTGACATTTACAGCATTTATCAGACACCCTTATCCAGAGCGACTTACAATCAGTAGTTACAGGGACAGTCCCCCCTGGAGACACTCAGGGTTAAGTGTCTTGCTCAGGGACACAATGATAGTAAGTGGGATTTGAACCTGGGTCTTCTGTTACCCACTAGGCTACTACCACTCCATATCTGCTTCCTGTAGTTCTGGGTCAACAATTCACCTCACCTGATGCATGTGTGTCACGGCAGCAGAGACAGGGCAGGGAAGAAGGACACTGGACTTTGTCAAGGGCAGGGGATTTACTTCTCATCACTTGTTAAGGTTGAGGTTTATGTGTTGGAAGAAGAAAAAATAGGTACGAATTTCAGCCCTTGTTTGCTCTTGTTGTCCTGTTCTACATTGGTCGGGAACTTCCAAAAGTGGTCCAAGATCGAAAAACAGATCACTTGTGTCCACAGCCAGAATGTCCACGACAGGTTCCTGAGCATCAAAACTGGACCATAAAGCAATGGAAGAAGCTCCTGGTCTGACGACCACATTTTGCTCTACATTGTGTATATGGCCAGGTGTGCACTATGGGAAAATGGCAAGCTGGCCGAAACTGTTTTGGGATTCTGTGGAATGTGCTGGAAATCTGATCCATGGAGGCACAACCTGGATCTTGAGTGTGTGTGTGTGTTTTGTTCTGCAGTTATCTCTCTCGGGATCTCGGCCCAGGATCTTCAGTGCTGGTTTTGATGTTGGTTTGACGTTTTAAGTCGTGTCTCTCCTTTCTCTTTTTCCTCCATCACTTGCTCTTTGTTTCTGTCTGTCCTTTGTATTTGGTCCTTTGTCAACACACAGACACACACACAAACACATTGTGTTCTCCTGCACCTTTTCAGTTCTGTGTGAATCGATGTCCCATCTCTCTTTTATGTCTTTTCTTCAGTCTTTTGTAATCTGACATGTAAGCCGGTTGTCCAAAAGCGAAACTTTTCTTTGACCTACATAAACCCAACAGATAAAGTCCTGCATTTCTTCTTAATCACTAACTACCTAAAGGTAAAAGGAAGACACTCATCTAGACTCTTCTCTGTCTTGGACCCTCGGTGGTGGAATGAACTTCCCCCTTGAGGTCAGAACAGCTCAGTCAATGATCACCTTCAAACGACAGCTCAAGACCTTCCTCTTTAAAGAATATTTAGATTAAATTGTAACTTTCTTGTTGTCGAATTTGTGTACAGAATCTACAACAGAGTGAATAAAAAGATTGTATTCATAGTTGGGGTCCTAGTGAACCGGAATTGATCTCTTCATCGATGGTAATTTGAATGCACGTTGTAAGTCGCTCTGGATACGGGCGTCTGCCAAATGCCGTAAATTTAAATGTAAATGTAAATGTAAGTACCTTCAATGGCAGCAGATTTAGGAGTTTTCCAGTAAAATCTGGAGGTGGCGATGGACTCACCAATATACAGTACAGGCCAAAGGTTTGGACACCTTCTCATTCAACATGTTTTCTTTATTTTCATGACCATCTACGTTGGTAGATTCTCACTGAAGGAACCAAAACTATGAATGAACACATGTGGAGTTATGTACTTAACAAAAAGTGGAGACCTGGCCTCCACAGTCACCGGACCTGAACCCAATCCAGATGGTTTGGGGTGAGCTGGACCAACAAGTGCTAAACACCTCTGAGCACTGTCAAATGTCTACATGTCAATGTCTACATGGTTTATGTCTGGGTTTGACTGTATTAAGAACTTATTGAGAGTATTAGGTTGATAGTAGGTGTAAAACACTCACCAAATGAACACAAAGTCCCAGGTTCAAATCCCACTTACTACCATTGTGTCCCTAAGCAAGACCCTTAACCCTGAGTGTCTCCATGGGGACTGTCTCTGTAACTACTGATTGTAAGGTGCTCTGAATAAGGGCGTCTGATAAATGCCGTAAATGTAAAAATGTAAATGTTTAGTGTGGTTTTAACCTTTCACAAAATCGCAGGTTCAAACTATTGTTACATTATAAACGTAATGAAGCCCACTACTGTGTCACAGATGATAAAAATGTGTTCAAGAAAACTGATTTGGCAAACAGAATAAATTATGTTCTGTGCTGCTGGCAGGTTGCAAGAACCGTTTATTCGTCCTGTGATTGGAATGGAACTCTGCACACAGCTGCAGAGGCTTCATAAAAAATTGTGCATTTTGTCCCATTGTTTTAAATATCTATTTGACATCCTTATGTGCTGACTTCCTGTGCATTTTCACGACTGAGGTTTTTCACACTTGCAGAAATGTGCTTATTTTGTTTATTCCATATTTTGATGCTTTCATGCTTCAGACATCGAGGTACACAGTGTGAAAGATAAGAGCCATGGTGGAATAGAAGCAAGCATTTGGGGTAAACATGGAGATAAATATCGAAATATCGAATATCGAATTAAAAAACGGGAGTTTGTAGTGATTATCATAACTAATTAGCCTTTGCATGGGTCAGTTTTTTAATGGCATCAGATTTGGTGGTTCAAAAGTATTGTGGCCTGTAAATTATTTCAGTTCACCTGCCATTGGCTGGTAGACCAACCCACACACACACACACACAAACACACACTCACTACAGGTCAACACATGCATCCACGGTGCTGTGCAGAAAAAGGAGGGCCATCGATCTACATTTTACGCTCAGCCGCGCTGCTGTAATTAAATGCGCTGGTGCAGGGAAACTACAAAACCCACCGGTCCCACCAGCACGAAGCTGAACACTCGCGCTGTAACCTCTAACCCCCCCGACCTGAGGGCTGCAATGCAATGTGCGAGCAACTTGAATCTCTGTCACACACTCGTCTGTGCTCTCATTGTGTTTATTACGCACAGGCACACACACACACACACATCGGCAGCATAATTTCTCTGTTCCACACACACATTGGTTTACATTATTATACCGCATTCATTCTTCCTGTCTTACACACACACACACATGCTTATCGCAAATCCCAGCAGGCTCAGTGTTTCTGGTTTTCTTCCAGAATAAATCGCATAAAAGCGAAAATAGAACAACGTTTGTGTGTGTGTGTGTGTGTGTGTGTGTGTGTGTGTGCCAGGTCTTTTCCCCCCACCTCTATCACCTGGTTCCAGGTTCCAGACAGCCCTGATGTTACATGAACCTTCAGTGAAGTACCTGAGCATCAGATGCCCCGCCCAGTTTACAGGGAGTGCAGAATTATTAGGCAAGTTGTATTTTTGAGGAATAATTTTATTATTGAACAACCATGTTCTCAATGAACCCAAAAATCTCATTAATATCAAAGCTGAATGTTTTTGGAAGTAGTTTTTAGTTTTAGCTATTTTAGGGGGATATCTGTGTGTGAAGGTGAATATTACTGTGCATAATTATTAGGCAACTTAACAAAAAAACAAATGTATACCCATTTCAATTATTTATTTTTACCAGTGAAAGCAATATAACATCTCCACATTCACAAATATACATTTCTGACATTCAAAAACAAATCAGCGACCAATATAGCCACCTTTCTTTGCAAGGACAGTCAAAAGCCTGCCATCCATGGATTCTGTCAGTGTTTTGATCTGTTCACCATCAACATTGCGTGCAGCAGCAACCACAGCCACCCAGACACTGTTCAGAGAGGTGTACTGTTTTCCCTCCTTGTAAATCTCACATTTGATGATGGACCACAGGTTCTCAATGGGGTTCAGATCAGGTGAACAAGGAGGCCATGTCATTAGTTTTTCTTCTTTTATACCCTTTCCTGCCAGCCACGCTGTGGAGTACTTGGACGCGTGTGATGGAGCATTGTCCTGCATGAAAATCATGTTTTTCTTGAAGGATGCAGACCACTGCTTGAAGAAGGTGTCTTCCAGAAACTGGCAGTAGGACTGGGAGTTGAGCTTGACTCCATCCTCAACCCGAAAAGGCCCCACAAGCTCATCTTTGATGATACCAGCCCAAACCAGTACTCCACCTCCACCTTGCTGGCGTCTGAGTCGGACTGGAGCTCTCTGCCCTTTACCAATCCAGCCACGGGCCCATCTATCTGGCCCATCAAGACTTACTCTCATTAGTCCATAAAACCTTAGAAAAATCAGTCTTGACGTTTCAGCTTGTGTGTCTTGTTCAGTGGTGGTCGTTTTCAGCCTTTCTTACCTTGGCCATGTCTCACCTTGTGCTTGTGCTTTTGGCCACTCCAGTGATGTTGCAGCTCTGAAATATGGCCAAACTGGTGGCAAGTGGCATCTTGGCAGCTGCACACTTGACTTTTCTCAGTTCATGGGCAGTTATTTTGTGCCTTGGTTTTTCCACACGCTTCTTGCGACCCTGTTGACTATTTTGAATTAAACGCTTGATTGTTCGATGATCACGCTTCAGAAGCTTTGCAATTTTAAGAGTGCTGCATCCCTCTGCAAGATATCTCACTATTTTTGACTTTTCTGAGCCTGTCAAGTCCTTATTTTGTCCCATTTTGCCAAAGGAAAGGAAGTTGCCTAATAATTATGCACACCTGATATAGACCACATCCCTTCTCATTACAGAGATGCACATCACCTAATGTGTTTAATTGGTAGTAGGCTTTCGAGCCTATACAGCTTGGAGTAAGACAACATGCATGAAGAGGATGATGTGGACAAAATACTCATTTGCCTAATAATTCTGCACTCCCTGTACACCATGTTCTGTGGGAGCTCAGGTTCTGGGGGACAGGAGGAGTAAGTTGTGGAGTGATTGTCATTGTGAAACACTGCAGCACAGCACACAGTGACACAATGAAACGTGTCCTCTGCATTTAACCATCACCCTTGGTGAGCAGTGGGCAGCCATGACAGGCGCCCGGGGAACAGTGTGTGGGGGACGGTGCTTTGCTCAGTTGCACCTCGAATCCCGATCCGCCAAGGTGCCACTGAGGTGCCACTGAGCAAAGCGCCGTCCCCACACACTGCTCCCCGGGCGCCGGTCATGGCTGCCCACTGCTCACTCAGGGTGATGGGTTAAATGCAGAGGACAAATTTCACTGTGTGCACCGTGTGCTGTGCTGCTGTGTATCACATGTGACAATCACTTCACTTTATTATATTATTACCACTGTCCCATAGTGGGTTGTCGGGGTCCCCATTGTTCTGGGATGTGCGAAATCTGCTGCTGACTCCAGCTGAAGCTCTGAGCTCCACGTCGCTTGCAGGTAATAAACTCGTGACGCTGAGAGTGGATGGAAAGCCTCTTTAAATATTAAGTCTGAAATCCCAGAAACCCACAGGAAAAAGGGGGGGGGGCGCTTCTCTGGCTGCCTGTTTAAAGTGGAGAGGGAAACGGAACATTCCACGTTTCATGATGATTCCTCTGAACATCTACTGCTGCGCGTGTCGTGTGGGATGGTGATGGGACAGTCGGGGGAAGGAGGAGGTGGCGTCACAGTCCCTGCTGAAAGCAGCAGGACGGAGCCGGCGCACCGTGGGGCTTTTATCTTTCATAAGGCGCTCGTCCGGATGTGATTACAGACCATTAGTGTCAAGCGTTTCTGCTTGTTTTGCAATTCGTGAGCAATCAAAAAAAAAAGTTCAGGAGCAAAAATGAGCTTGAATGCACACACACAGGAAAGCAGTGGCCTAAATTACCACCGTCAGACCAATCTGATCCGAAAGTTGACTCGGCGTGCAGTCGTAAAGGGCTCAACTGCAGCACGTCTGTCTGTGTGTGTCTGTGTGTGTGTGTTGTATGACAGCGAGAAAGAGAATTGGATTTCCAACATCCCTTTATTACAAGTGTTACGTCCCGTGATCATGTGATGTGTGGTTTGTATGTTCTGTCTTGTTGGTGTTTTTCCTTTTTGTAGGAGGAGCCTGTAATTTACGGAACTCCTCCCAGACCTGACGCTGATTCGCGCTCCCATCGGAGTGATGCCGTTAAAGACGGCGTGCTGCGACGTGGAGGAGACAGAAAAGAAGGAGAGAGGGAAAATACGCAGGACAGATGCCCTGTTACATTTAGTCTACCCGGGGCTTTTCGTTGCCTGACTGTGTGACTTGTATTGTTTTGTTTTATTAAAAAATCACTTCGTTCCAACGGTTGTGACGTTTCCCTCCCTAGACCAGGACGTAACACAAGACAGAAAACAAATCTACATTCAACCCAAAATACAGGATCTATTTTTAAAAAGTGCTTATTAACACGTGGCAGCTTACGAGTAAAAAAATACATTCAAGTGAAAGTGAAGAGATACAGGGAGTGCATAATTATTAGGCAAATGAGTATTTTGTCCACATCATCCTCTTCATGCATGTTGTCTTACTCCAAGCTGTATAGGCTCGAAAGCCAACTACCAATTAAGCATATTAGGTGATGTGCATCTCTGTAATGAGAAGGGGTGTGGTCTAATGACATCAACACCCTATATCAGGTGTGCATAATTATTAGGCAACTTCATTTCCTTTGGCAAAATGGGTCAAAAGAAGGACTTGACAGGCTCAAAAAAAAATCAAAAATAGTGAGATATCTTGCAGAGGGATTCAGCACTCTTAAAATTGCAAAGCTTCTGAAGCGTGATCATCGAACAATCAAGCGTTTCATTCAAAATAGTCAACAGGGTCGCAAGAAGCGTGTGGAAAAACCAAGGCGCAAAATAACTGCCCATGAACTGGGGCAGTGGTGGCCTAGCGGTTAAGGAAGCGGCCCCGTAATCAGAAGGTTGCCGGTTCGAATCCCGAGCCGCAAAGGTGCCACTGAGGTGCCACCGAGCAAAGCACCGTCCCTACACACTGCTCCCCGGGCGCCTGTCATGGCTGCCCACTGCTCACTCAGGGTGATGGGTTAAATGCAGAGGACAAATTTCACTGTGTGCACCGTGTGCTGTGTATCACGTGTGACAATCACTTCACTTTACTTTACTTTTACTGAGAAAAGTCAAGCGTGTAGCTGCCAAGATGCCACTTGCCACCAGTTTGGCCATATTTCAGAGCTGCAACATCACTGGAGTGCCCAAAAGCACAAGGTGTGCAATACACAGAGACATGGCCAAGGTAATAAAGGCTGAAAGACGACCACCACTGAACAAGACACACAAGCTGAAACGTCAAGACTGGGCCAAGAAATATCTCAAGACTGATTTTTCTAAGGTTTTATGGACTGATGAAATGAGAGTGAGTCTTGATGGGCCAGATGGATGGGCCCGTGGCTGGATTGGTAAAGGGCAGAGAGCTCCAGTCCGACTCAGACGCCAGCAAGGAGGTGGAGTACTGGTTTGGGCTGGTATCATCAAAGATGAGCTTGTGGGGCCTTTTCGGGTTGAGGATGGAGTCAAGCTCAACTCCCAGTCCTACTGCCAGTTTCTGGAAGACACCTTCTTCAAGCAGTGGTCTGCATCCTTCAAGAAAAACATGATTTTCATGCAGGACAATGCTCCATCACACGCGTCCAAGTACTCCACAGCGTGGCTGGCAAGAAAGGGTATAAAAGAAGAAAAACTAATGACATGGCCTCCTTGTTCACCTGATCTGAACCCCATTGAGAACCTGTGGTCCATCATCAAATGTGAGATTTACAAGGAGGTAAAACAGTTCACCTCTCTGAACAGTGTCTGGGAGGCTGTGGTTACTGCTGCACGCAATGTTGATGGTGAACAGATCAAAACACTTTTTGTTTTGTTTTTGAATGTCAGAAATGTATATTTGTGAATGTGGAGATGTTATATTGGTTTCACTGGTAAAAATAAATAATTGAATGGGTATATATTTGTTTTTTTGTTAAGTTGCCTAATAATTATGCACAGTAATAGTCACCTGCACACACAGATATCCCCCTAAAATAGCTAAAAATAAAAACAAACTAAAAACTACTTCCAAAAACATTCAGCTTTGATATTAATGAGTTTTTTGGGTTCATTGAGAACATGGTTGTTGTTCAATAATAAAATTATTCCTCAAAAATACAACTTGCCTAATAATTCTGCACTCCCTGTAGAAAATTAGAGAGTGAAGTGATTGTCACAGTGATACACAGCAGCACAGCACACGGTGCACAGAGTGAAATTTGTCCTCTGCATTTAACCATCACCCTGAGTGAGCAGTGGGCAGCCATGACAGGCGCCCGGGGAGCAGTGTGTGGGGACGGTGCTTTGCTCATTGGCACCTTGGCGGATCGGGACTCAAACCGGCAACCTTCTGATTACGGGGCCGCTTCTTTAACCGCTAGGCCACCACTGCCCCTGATTGTCATTGTGAAACACTGCAGCACAGCACACTGTGACACGGTGAAATGTGTCCTCTTTTAACCACAGCACACAGTGGGGATGGTACCTTCATCAAGGGGACGTCAGAGGCAACTCTTTGATTACAAGTCCACTTCCCTACTTGCTTGGCCACTACAGCCACCAAATAAATTACGTAATGACGAAATCAACCCACATATTGTTGCATTTTGTCTACCAAAAAAAAAAAAAAAAAACGAACGTCATCACTTGCCTTTTTTGTGGACAAAATCTGTTTTGTATGAAGGACAGAAAATGACTTTTGACACCAATTTGCACAGAGATGTCACATCAGGGATATAGTATTAGGGGAGCAAGCGGAACGACTGAGTTGGGAGAACCTGCACCCCTGAAAATGTAAAAAGAATTGTGTATAAGCCAGTTCGGTTGGGGACATATCAGCTGAGATTTTTTTTCTCCATCGTTCTGCCGCTCATGTTAGGGGTCATTGCAGCGGATCAAACCTCGGCTTCTGTCTTTTGTTTTGTGTTTTACAGTGAATTGCGCGTAAATTGGTGGAGAGCAGATGCTCCCCAATTTTCATTTAAAACAGCAGACGCTCTCTCTCTCTCTCTCTCTCTCTCTCTCTCTAACACACGCGTACTATATAAAGCGCAATAAATCCTGGCTGACGTAACTGCTCCGACCCCGGTGGTAAATTCCCCTGAACATTTACATTTAGATGGTGGAGTATTTCACCCGCTGCTTCACGTGATCCGTACGTTTGTTTTTTTCCTCGTGTGCATCGAGAATAAGTGAAAGTGAGCACCGAGGATGTGTGTGTGAGTGCGTGTGTGTGTTTAATATTTTATCGGCTTTTGAAAGAAGCTCAGAGGAGAACGAAGGATCCCAGAATAAACCGGGGTCTCAGCCATCGCGCGCCGATCACTCACATGAAAGTTAACATCACACCAACATCAATGGTACTGTAAAGAAATAAAGGCAAGAAACTCACTGTTCTGATGTTACCTGGCATGAAAGAGGCTACAAGAACGAACACGTTCTAATTTATTAACACCAGTAGATTACTGTTGAGGTTACATGTAAATATTGGTAGTAAAATAAAAGAAAGGATAGAGGAAGAGAGGGAGAAGCCAGGAGCCCCTCAGAAACAGGATGGTGTCCGGGACTCAGACACAGTCTCAGTGTTTAAATCCAATCTGAAAACCTATCTGATTTCTCTGGCTTTTTGTTAAAATTCTAGACCCTCATTTCACTTGACGCAGTGTCAATTATAAAGTCCAGTTTATCACAGAGTCCCCCTGTTAGACACAGACAAAGTTAAATTCACCCTAGTTAGGCTGTCCTAGTTAGGGTACCGGGCCACTGTAGCACCAATATACCACTATAACCACATATTTCAGTATCGGTCGTACAGTGCAACCGTCTGCCGCTGCTTCTGTTTGTTTTTCTCCGAGACACGGAATCAAGCGTCCAGACTACTGGCAGACCCCAGTGAAGAGACCAGCAAATAAATCCTGGTTCCTGACAACTGCTTTACAAGGACAAAACATGACACAAACCAGAGGGTCACCACAGCCACCACCACCGTTACAACTACAGATATAGGGATCTTCAAATGGACCAGTAACATCATTATGGACACGTAATCTAGACCATGACACTGGACTACATTCTGGACTTTTCCAACCCTACAACTGTAGTTCTTATTATTATTCAAATTCAAATTCAAATTGTATTTGTCACACACATAGTCATACACGGTATGATATGCAGTGAAATGCTTTTTGCGACTACCACAGACCACAGTATTGCAAATGTCGCAAGTAAACAATGAAAACCAATATGCAAATATTGCAAACATAACCAAATATTACACTTTTACGTCTTTAACATAAAATATGTGTAACTGGTAGGGTGAGGGTGTGCAAATTAGTTAAATGTTTAAAGAATGTTTAAAGAGAATGTTTAAAGAAAAGAGAAAAAGAGCCATTAAAAAAAAAAAAGAGCAGTAAAGTAAAAAAGCGCAGAGTGATTTTGTGCAAAGTGATTTTGTGCAAAAGAGTCCGGAGTGATTGGAGATGAAAGTGAAAGTGCTGGAGGCCTATGAGTAGTAATAATTATATACTTTATGTCAAAAATGATTGATGGCATATCTGTATGAGGAAAAAGCGCGTGATTTATGACCATCTACCCTTCTACATTCTCCCCTTCTCCACCGGACACAGTGCGCGTAATTTATGGCCTTCTCCCTTTTCTGCCTTCTCCACCGGACCCTGCGCGTAATTTATGACCTCCTTCCCTTCTCCCTGACCCTTCTCTAACCCAACCCATACATATGGCTAATGTGTTGTGTGTGTGTGTGTGTTTACCACGGTTGCATAGGGTAATAAAAGAGGCGTAGGATGTCTCTGAACAGAGTACAACAGATTCTGTTACAATGGGGAGCCCACTTGGTGCAGCTATGAAGAGACGTATTACGCCTACGCCTGTTACAAACAGGATAGTTTGTGATACACCATTTGCGCCAAAAAGGAGAAGGCCACGATCCTTGGTGAGTTTTCTTCAGAACCCTGGTGGCTGTGAAGAATACGAATGGATGTTATCCGATGGACGTGTCGGCGGTTATATTTTTGACAAGAAGGAGCGTCATGTGAGATTGTACTCGGTGGACACGGACCAGGAGTATACACCGGACGACCAATTGTGTGTGTCGTTTTATGCTGAAGACTGGTGTTTGTTCAAGAATAACGGGTGGAAAAAGATTGAAGATGTAAATACAGGGCCTTTCTACATATCGTGGACCGGTGCTACGGATCAAAACCACTACTACATGTGTGGTGGATGTCAAGAGCAGAAATCAGAGTCTTACATTTACGTGTGTAGTGGTAAGAATGTCAGTCGTGTGGTGCCTGACTGTGAACGCCGTGTGTATGGATCGCCAAAGGATGTGAAAGTGATGTACCCGTGGTGTGATGCGGCCATACTCCACAACGTCTTCAAGAAGATTGACAGATTGTTTAAATGGAGCGAGATTTTGGCCGGATACAACGAAATCAGGGTGTGTCTTTTTCATGGGGAGGCGGAGTGTGACAATGCCACGTCACACCCTGAACCACCCCCCACACCGGCTAACCATTAAAAAGCAGAACAGGACCTCAGACCCCTAACACAATCTGGGTGATCACAGGTTCTGTCAAGTCATGGCTGTTAGACTGAATGGTGCTGCTGATGCTGTTGAAGACTGTTGTTGGATCGACAAACTGGGTGACAGTCTGGGGTTGCAGAATTTGACATACATGCCTGGACCATTGGTAGACACCCCGTCGTTGCAAACCTCTGATGAGAAGCCACCACCGGCTGCGACACATGTGGGCGATGTCTCAAACCCATGGGATGGCGACGAATTGACTAGTTCCACACTAAAAGCTTTTAAAACCATAAAGTTTTGCGTGTGCAGAATCCTTCAAAACATTATCGTACGACTGCTGCGGGAAACCTGTTATGGATGCATGGTGGACCATCCGAGTCAGACCCAACACCCGTGTCTCTATGAGCCGGAGGGATATTTCTACATTACCAACATGGACAAGATAAAGCAGAGACTTTTCCAGCCTGAGACGCACCACCTCATCACAAACGTTCTAACAGCGTGCGGCCTCTACGTACATCCTCAGAAAATCAACGGTGCTGTGGGGGCGCTGGCCTACGAATTAGAAGATGAACCTTTCTTTTTCCAGAGGCTGGATCAGATGACTGAGAGACTTGCTGACTCACAAAGTGCTGATGTAATTTATGAAGCGCTAAAGAGCTGGGGTGAGAAGACTGTTCTGTAAACATGGGTTTCAGTCTGTCAAAAGATTTGTTAAATCTGAAAATGTCATGATGAATGTTTATACCTTATTGAGAGTGATTTAGACGTATGTGTGAAATTTTTACATTACATCGACAACGCATAATTTGAAAATAAATAATGTGTGGCCAAAATAGAATGTGTCATTATTTCACGAAGCAACCATCATGACTGACCTTTTAAAAAAATACTACTATACGCCAGACAGCGAGGGCTCCTTCGGTGGTAAAACAAGGTTAAAAGATGCCGTGTTTAAAAATACAGGGGTCAGGTTGTCTAATAAGACGGTTTCTGACTGGTTATCAGGGGAGGATGCATACACGTTACACAAACCAGCGCGTTTAAAATACAAGCGGAATAGAGTCGTGGTGTATGGTATAGACAAACAATTCCAAGCAGATCTTGTTGACATGTCTATGTATTCAAAGGAAAACGATGGTTATAAATTCATGTTAACGTGTATAGATGTTTTTAGTAAACATGCGTGGGGTCGTATTTTAAAAAACAAGACCGGAGCTGAGGTGACTAGAGCATTTGAAACTATTCTAAAGGAAGGACGAGTACCTCAAAAATTACAGACCGATCGAGGAAAGGAGTTTTTCAACAAAGGATTTCAAAATCTAATGAGAAAACACAGCATCACCCATTTTGCCACAGGTAGCGAATTAAAGGCAAGCGTTATCGAACGTTTTAACAGGACTATTAAGGGTAGAATGTGGCGATATCTGACATCGGTCAATTCTAAAAGGTATATAGACGTACTTCCTGATTTAATAAAATCATACAATGCGAGCTACCATCGTAGCATTAAAATGAAACCTGCACAGGTCTGCTCTACAAATGAAGCACGAGTGTTTCAGTCATTGTACGGTGTGAACGATGCGAAGCAGAAAAATGTTACGTTCAATTACAAAACAGGCGACGTTGTAAGAATTTCTAAAGCAAGAGGTGCATTCACAAAAGGATATGAACAAAACTTCACAGATGAATTCTTTACTATATCAGCATGTATCCCGCGTAATCCACCGGTCTACAAATTGGTAGATTATGACGGCGATATAATAGACGGTACCTTTTATGAAGAAGAATTGCAAAAGATCAAACTAATCAGTAATAAACCGTTTAAAGTTGAGAAAATTTTGGAAAGGAAGAACATGGGGAAAAGACGCATGGTCTTTGTGAAGTGGTTGGGGTGGCCTGAAAAATTTAACTCTTGGGTTGATGAAAAAGACGTAGTAGATGTTTAAATAGTTTGTTCCAGAATCAGTCTTTCATTCACGATAAAACAACGCCATGGGGGACGAAGGCTTTTATGTAACCCTGCCGTGTAATGCCTCACAGAGCGTATATCCTGATAATACCATATCAAAGTATAGGACCAAACTCGCGAAACCTATTATTTTAAAGGGCGATTGGGAAGTAGCGCTGATTGAATTCCAGTACCCGCGATCATGGCCGACTTTTGGAGAGGATGACAAAATCATCTTTTTGACTAATAATATAACAGGGGAGAGATTGGATGTTACAATACGCGTAGGTTATTACACAAGCATTACAGACATAGTCAAAGAGATAAGCGGCTATACCAGGGTACACGGCGTTACATTTGGTTATGATGACCTTATTAATAAGGTTTATGTCTATTCGAACAAACCTGTCACCATAGCGATATCAGGCAAGCTTAGGATTATTTTAGGATTTAAGAATAACGAATTTTTTGACGCAAGCATTACTGTGGATCCGTTGAGTCGAGCATATGCATCATATCCGGCCGACCTGTATGGTGGCGAATATAGCCTTTTTGTCTATACAGACTTTATAGAATATCAGGCGGTGGGTGACTATTTTGTACCCCTTCTACGATGTGTACATATAACCGGGAAAAACAAAGAGTTTGTCACAGTCAAGTATGACAGAGCGCACTACGTACGTGTTTCGAAATCACACATCAGCGATATAGCTGTAGAAGTGAAATCAGATCAGAATTGTGTCATACCATTTAAGTACGGCAAGGTGGTTACAAAACTACACTTCAGACCCACGAAGCAATCTCAAAGAATTTGAGAAACTATGAAGGCTTTTAATCCGTACACGATAGACCCTCATCGTTATGTGACGTATTATCAAAACCAAGCTGGGGGTGGGATTCCAGGTTTTTATGGCGCCCCTTCCATGTACGGCGCAGGGCTTGGCGGTATTTTCCGAGGTCTTTTCCGAATGGCACTACCGCTATTGAAAAAAGGTTTCGCTATAGCAAAACCCCATCTAAAATCGGCGGCAAAGAACATTGTTACCGATGTAGTAACGAATGTCATGAGACCTAGACAAAATGATGTTGGACAAGATGGTTCAGGTATGATGGTAATGAACAGGCGACATGAACACAAACCACCGGGTGTAAAACGAATCACACATGGCAAGAAAAGCAAAGTAAAGAAGAAACAAAACTCAGTGTCTAAAAGAAACTCGAGGGGTAAACAACGCATGCATGAGTATCGGACTAAAAGAAATTTAAAAAACATCTTTTAGTCATGGCGTTAATACACGGGATGTCCGATGAATGCGTAAAGTCAGAGTTGGATTTGTTTACAGTCCCCATGACGCAGTTGTCTATAGAAAAAAGTACATACATCGAAGTGCCGCCTATCTCGGCACTGACTGACTCGGCACCCCTGGAGTTTTTCATAGCTGGAAACGGTGAAGACTATATTGATTTAAACAATACACTTTTATACACAAGACTCAAGATCACTAAACCGGATGGATCCGATATAGATGAGGGGGCACCAGTCGGCTTGGTTAATTACCCCGGAGCTACAATATTTTCACAGGTCGACGTATCCCTGGGGGATCGGCTGATCTCACAGAGTTCAAATACTTACCCGTACAGAAGTATTCTTGAATGTTTGATAAATTATGACCGTCATGCGTTAGAAACGCTTTTCTCAGCGGGCCTATTTTACAAGGATACTGCGGGTCATATGGATACTGCGGATCCGGCTGGAGCAAACCGGGGGTTGAACAAGAGGGCCGCATTCACTAATGCTAGTAGCGTTGTTGAATTATTATCTCCCATACACAGCGATATCTTTTTTCAAGAAAAACTCATGTTGAACGGCGTTGATATAAAAATTCGATTAACACGTGCTAAAGATGAATTTTGCTTAATGCGCAGTGACAATTTGGGTTATAAAATAAACATACTGGCAGCGTCCATGTTTGTTAAAAAGGTTTCAGTGTCACCAGCTGTCAGGTTGGGACACGCGCAGGCATTACTCACAGCAACGGCTAAATATCCAATCGACAGGGTATACTTAAAAAATTTCTCAGTGCCCGCCGGAACACGCGTCGCTAATCAGGAAAACCTGTTTTTGGGGACACTACCAAAAGCCATTGTGATTGGGATGGTTGATAATGACGCATTTTCAGGATCTTATGCTAAAAACCCTTTTGCATTCAAACATTATGATTTAGAATTCCTAGCAGTGTATGTGGACGGACAGCAATTCCCTGCCAAGCCGTTTCAACCACAGTACATAGAAGGTTCTGCTATAAGAGAGTTTTATCAGTTGGCGTTATCAACCGGCAGACATCTAAAAAATCGGGCATTGTCTATCGACAGAGAGGATTTCTTGAACGGTTACACACTCTACGCTTTTAACCTCACGCCGGACGAAGAATGCAGCCAACACATGTCGTTAATTAGATCAGGGAACATCAGATTGGAAATGCGTTTTAGACAACCGCTTCGAAACACTATCAATTTAATAGTTTACGCTATATTTGATAGCATGATTGAAGTGTCCAATCGCAGGCAGATTCTTGTGGACCACTACTGAATTAATGAACACCGTACAACTATTAAATATTATGGACAAAATCTCCACAAACACGTGTTTTTTAGGCGTACTGCCGTCCGACCAATTACCCAAAAGACCTGTGGCAACATTACCAGCATCTGTGATAATTAACACACACAGTTCGGACCAACCGGGTGAACACTGGTTAGCTGTGTACATAACTGAAGACCGCATCGGTTGTTTTTTTGACAGTTTTGGAAACAGGCCAGACAGCAAGATGTTTCCGTCAACCGTTTATAAATTTCTAAAAACTACATGTTACGATGTACAATTTTCAAATAAACAGGTTCAGGATTTATCATCGGTTACGTGCGGCGAACACTGTGTATTCTTTCTCTACCACATGTCAAAGGGTTTGAGCTATGAAGATGTTTTATCTAAATATTCCAACGACTTGACTAAAAATGATAAAAAGGTCTCGCTATTTGTGAAAAAACTACACCCGCATGTCTATAATTGTGATATGTTTAAAAACTCTCAATGTATACAATCTGGTGAGGTGTTTATGAAAAAATCTTATTCTAAATAAATGAGTCGAAAAACAAATATATGTATCATCAAGTTTGTTTATTGTCATCGCATGTTCAAACACGTTTTAAACAAGACTGTATACACTTTTTAAAAATGTAACCATGCGCTTGTATCTAAACGTGGCGATGAAAACACGGGTGGTTCTGAATCACCATCATCATCACGGGTGGTAAAAGTCTTGTTAATGTTTTTAAATGAATTGACCTCATCTTTAACACGTCTGTTTGGAACCGTAGAAAGAGGTATGTTCAACATTGCTATAGCACTCAGGAATTCACGCCACCCCTCGGGTCTCCTATGAGGATTCATAGATTGAGACGTGGTAACGTTCTTAACCAAATCGAAAATGTGAGATCCTGGAATGATCGTACCGTTGAAAACAAATTCGCCATCTTTACCCCATGCAGCAACCCCCTGTGATTTCATCATTTTTTCTAATATATACCGGACATTCCTTTTACTTCTCTGCGGTACATTTTGTAAAACCTCTTTAACCGTAGCGTCGTCATCAACGGTCGCTGCTTCTGTGGGTGATGTCTGTACATTTTCAGATGCCTGTGGTAGGTTAAGCGTTATCGATTTAGTCTCATGATCACCCTGCTTAACCACCGATATATACCTCTGCAAGAGTGTCGAGTATAATTTGGCTTTTTCATAATCCCCCAAATCAGTTCTGTCCAAAACACTTTTTATCGATGCATCCAAATCATTTTCCGCGCGTTGTCTCAGAGGTATAGGTGCACCATCGTATTTTAACCTGTCCAGCTGTCGCTGGGGTACCAAATACATCCTTTCAGCGTGTTCCATTAGCCCCCCTGTCTTGACGCTATTAAACTGCTTATAAAGGGAACTGCGACGCTTAACAGAGGTAAAAGGAACCCGCCCTCTTGATTGATCACATATTTCTTTCTTAACACACCAATTTTTTTATCGGCTATGAATTTTATAGCTTTTTTCTTTTTTTCCAACTTTTTATATTGTGACTTTGTCAATGGTATTGTACCGCTGAGCACATTCAAAGCCACTTCGCATAAGGTTAGAATCAACTCATTCGAAGATTCTTGTAAAATGAGACGTCTCTGTATCGGCTTAGCCTTAAGTAAGAGTTTTAGAAGTGGCAGATTTCTATAAAGACGATTAGACATATCAGCGTCTAAACTCTTTTTTTCTGAACATAGACCACCGGATACTCTGAAAGCAGATCCGTTCTGAGACGAAGTGTGTCAGGTGTTCTAGATTTATAATCAATCATGAGGTAGCCAAAGGGTTTTTCAGTAGCGTTTTTAAAACATTCAAGGAAGAATTTGGTATTACCCGGATACATCTGTCTCGCTAATACAGCAATCTGTGTATTGTCTCTTGGGTTTTTGAAAAGTATTAGGTAATTTGTGTTTAAACTGATTGTTCTGCTGGATTTCCCCTGAAAAAACAAATTCTGAACCATGTAGATAGCGCTGAGATTTCTATGATGCACGTATTGTGTAAACACTTTTTCAACCTGCTTATTGCCACTCGCAACATCCATTAAGTCATCGATAATTAATAGCGATGGTTTGGTCGGCGGCAAGAGTTGGTCGTCCGATAGTGTGTCAGGAATACCTTGTATAAAATTAATATTCCTAATTTTTAACAACTCGTCATAAAGAGGTTGCCAGCAGTCGTAAATGTAGACAATGTTTTCAATCGTTGTAGATATTAAGCGGTCGGCATCGGCTATTAACGCTTTCACAAAAAACGTCTTTCCAGAGTTTGATGGTCCGCTTACTATACACGAGAACGGATGTTGCAATCTGAGATCGAATCCTGAGATGATACACATAAATTTTTATTGTAGAAAATAACACACATGCATATAATAGCATAAAAATACAAATATAAATATACAAATGTCACAGACATATTGAAAAAATCACACATATGCAAATAATGCAAACATCCATATATACAATATGTTACAAACATGTTGAAAATCACACAGATACAAATAATAGAAAACTGCACATATATACAGATGTTACAGACATAAAAAAAAAAAAAAAAAAAAAAAAAAAAATGTTTTATTTACATATTTACCTGTGACATCTCTCAAAGTCATCTTGTGTCAATACCCATAGGGGAGCGTCGTAAAGTCTGGGAGCAGGACTCGTTTGTTGTACACAACTTTGAACCTTTTGACATCTGATTTGTTATGTAATGTGAGGTGTCTTTTATTCCTGGTAATTGTGTTTGTGCGTGTTAAAACATGTTGCGACCGGTCTCCATCTATTACATAGCTGTTAACCAAATCAACCAGAGAGCGTAGATTTACAGCTTTTGAATTTTCAGCATTGAGAGTGATACCCTTGGCCTTCATGGATGTCTTACCGTTAGCGGTGATGTAACCATATGTTTTCGGACCGCCTGAACAAAATTCTGTAATGTAATCCCCGGGGCCTACCTCGTCAGTAAGATCGCCCAGATATGGACCTAGGGGTGGCTCCCAGTCACCATCTTTTGAGACAAAGATTAGACTGTCTGTGTCGCTGTACAGCAGCCGATCACCCAATTTCTCCATCACAGAATATAATTCTAGGCGTGCATGAGCCGTTGTAAACGCTCCAAGAAACACATTAATGTCACGCATTTGAGCGCCATAACCGTCTGCATAACGCCACTGAACCAATGCCACTTCGTCCGAGACAAATGCAAAATGTGTGATTTCACGACCGCCCCCAAAAATGTATCGCGAAAAGTCGTCAGGATCTTTCAACAACTCTGTGTATGGAAGGTTTTCCCGCATTGAAAATCGGCCCCAAAGTGAGTTCAATAGGAGTTTGTTAATATTTCTCCTTGCAGGGTTTGAACAGATTTTTTCAGGATTCAGACGGATACCCTGTTTTTGAAAATAATCTTCAATGTATGCATGCTTTTCAACATCCGTCACAACCCCCGGCGGGTACCCACTGGCTTCCTGCTTGTATTGTAGAAACGTTTTCACATAATCTGCAAACAACGTTTCTGATCTTTGTTCAAAATGCCACACTTCATGAATCTCTGCCAAAACATAGCCCATCTGTACAGCTTTCATCAATTCAATGCTGACCCAACAACCCGAAAGAGATCTCTCGCCGTCAGTATGAGTACATGGTGACGCTTGATTCTCAAGATGACAACATGTTCTACAAAGCGGGAACATTAGTTTGCCGCCGCATCGGTATGGCAACACAGGGTGTAAGAGACCACGTGGCGGGTACACCGTTGCTTTAACCAACCCATAGTAATTTTCGAGACTATCAAAGTCTTTCAAAATGATCTGTGGGTGGCCGATCGGATATTCCTTTGATGATTGACAAAACGGGTAGAGACTGGTGAAATCAAAGTAACGAATTTTTTCACCGTCCGATGTTTTGTGATAGAGTTTGTACGCATTCGTTCGACCGCCAAAGAGGCTGTCTCTCGGCTTTAGACGACTGGGGTGTGCATATGTCGACATGAACTCTATGACTGATGGTTCGACCTGTTTTAAACGACGCCACTGGCACTCCCACATAACTTCGACTTTTAAGCCGTACACCTTGGTGAGGGTTTCAATCTTATCATCAAATTGCCTTCTTAAAACACTGTACGGGAGCCTTGACAAAGGATGAGTCTGGGTGGGTGTGTATTTACAATCATGTCCGTGATGCATACACCCATTAAATTCTAAACCGTATTTACGACCATTTTTTTCATAATAGCCGTCAAGACAGTATTTCCCAACCACAACCTCACCCTCTGTCAGAGCGTGTTGGATGTACACATGCCTGGTTGTTTTGACATATTCCAGCCATTCGATGCTAATGTCTGAAAATGCCTTGTTTTGGCTTGTGTACGCGTTGTTATGTGTAAGAGCGAGTGTATCACGCGGTAGGTAGTGTGTTTTGTACACAGCCATGCAGCACGATGCCAACGTGGTTTGACCAAAAGGGTCTAGACCCGTGCATTCTATGAACTCGTCACGGTATTTCAGACACGCCTCTCTTAACAGCACGACGTCGTTTTCGACCGTAGAAACGGAGTTCCTTCTGAAAATCAAAAACACCGCACGCTGATTCGTTGTACCAGTCATCAAATTCACGTCTGCCAGCATTGGACATGTTGTCATATCCATAAAAGGTCTTATCCGGGTATGGGCCTATGTAATGGCTGTTTGAGCGTGTGTTAAACTTGTGTGGGAAATAACCCTTTTCTGTGGTGGTGAGATTTAACGCAGCTGTTGTTTTTGCCAGACTCATCGGTAGAAAAGAATAGCTGTCGATAAAACGCTGTTTAAAACATGCATCATACATGAATATCAGACGGCATCCAGTCATTGTCACATCTAGTTTGATCCCGTTTTTGGAGTAATATTCCAAAAGTATGAAATTATCAAACCCTGCAGCGTTGTGTGCTAAAAATGTGAAACCGTTGAACCTCGGTCGACGGAGCCAATTCACAAATTCACGCACACACCCGTCACCCTCAGCCGTGAACTCCACACCTGTAAATGTAATTGCGCAAACAAAATTTGCATGATGTTTGCCGTTCTCGAAACGTGTTTCAAAATCAAAAAAAATGTAGCGGTTGTTTGTCTCCTTCAATCTAATGGGTTGTATGAAGCATTCATGCTTAGCGTCTGGAATCAGTTCTTCACGACAATGAACACAGTGTGGTGTCGGACACGTGTGTGGTTTGGGTTTTTTAACACTAACGTGGTAACGCCTGTTACAATTCTTACAAAATTTTGTAAGATCACAATTTGACGCCACCACGCCAGGATCGCTCTTCATAGGACGCGGCTGTTTATGTTTGTCAAAACAATAATCAGACTTGCAAAACCTCCCACAAGACGAGCAATATCTCGAACCTGTGACCCTTGAAGGGCATCCGGGGTCGTTACAAACATCACACCTGTATTTGCAACCATGCTCTCGGAACGAAGTGTAACCGGCATAGCAGAATTCACAGACATACGGCACCCCCATGAACGCCTTGAGGTTTAATATTCCGTAGTAATGGCTGTCGTGTATGTATAAAAAGGCTGTTTTTGTATGCGGTACAGTGCTAGTTTGAAATTTCTGCAACACCCCTACGTCTGATCTGTAAAAGATCACAATCTTGATGTCCAATAAGCTCTCAAATTTTGGAACATCATTAAAGCCGACTTTATGGTGAATAGGTAGTCCACACCGTGTCTGAAATGTGGCAGCCAATTTTTCTAAATAAGCTGTTGGTTTCTCAGGGTTTACAAAATTTGCCATGCATATCGCGAAGCACAATTGGTTTGTAACATTAACGGGGCAGAATAGATTCATCCTGTTCTTGCTTATTATCTGATCATGAGCCAAATCACGCAATTTACGCCGTGCGCCCCCATCACGACCTCTAGCGATTGAAACAGTCAGGTGTAGTGTCTCATCGCACATGATTTTTTTATTGCTTTGGATTATTTTTTCGATGGCGTCCATCAGAATTTCATACGAATGGTTATTCGCGGGTGAAAGGATCGCATTAACATCTGAAACCAGGGTATCGCCACTCAGTGCGACGTCGAAAACACCGCTCTGTCCGGCCAGTGTGTGTGAGAATTTTACGATGTCTTTGAATACATCGTGGATGTGTGAAATATATGATGTTATGTCGCTGCTCGAAACGGATCTGAAATTAATATCACGACGCAGTACCACCCCATTGAACCGTGGTTTATGTGTAACATGATACCCGTCTATCACAGCATGCCTTATCGACGATCCTTCTAAGGATACTGGATCAGATTCAGCACCACAACCATTTTGAATTTGATGTAAAACATTATTAAACATCTCAATTTCCCCCCATGTCTCGACGTTTAACATGTCGTGTAGTGTTTTATTAAAATTGTCCACTGCATCACCACCAATACATTGACGTTTAGACGGCTCCATTATGGTTGACAACAAGGTTTAAAACAACCCTTACACACGTGAAATGCCACTTAAACGCAACAAAACCGTTGATAACGATGACCAATCAACACGCTTCAGATCTGATGTATGTTCTACAGCTTTGGCTATAATCCCCACAGTACTAATCAACTTTTCTTGCAAGTCATACACCTTAACAATGTTATCTAATACCTGTTTAAGGCATACACAGCATTCAGAATGATTAGAAAACCGCCGGTACCTCTGTGGGTCGATGTGGTTTGGTTCTGTTTGCGTAGCGATGTCTGATCTGGCAAAATCTACAGCATCCCACGCTTTGTAATCCGCGTTGGTCCAATCGGTGACAAAGTCGAGATCAACGTTTACGGGGGTTCTACCTGTAACAAAATCACACGATGTTAAAATTAATATTTCATTAAAATAACGATTGCGTTAAAACCATGTAAATACACACCTTCTGGCTTTTCCGGGAGCTTGAAAGCTGTTTTCGTCTTCTTTCCTGATAGTTTTATCAAACCTGATTGTCAATATTTTATTAAAATAATAATAAATTAAGTTAAAACATATGTAATACACACCTTGCGGCTTTTTCACCATATGTTTTTGTGCCTTTTCCACGCATAGATCCACCACGGGAGCTAGGTGCTTGCGTTTGCGTGTAGCCTTCCGACCTGACGGCTTGTCGACCCCTGTATTATCGACGCGTGGCTTAGGAATGGTGTCCACTAGTTGTCTGATGGTTGCTGTACAGAACGAGAGATATTACAATCACAACCATATGATGAAAATTTCATAAAAACTGTATTAGATAGTCATAAATATATTACCTAAACTGTCGGCTGAGCATCCAACATCCTCGGTTACAACGTTGTAATTTGGATAATGTTCTGCTATTAGAATGCATACACGGTCAAAAACACACACTCACAACTATGTAGTGGTATTATTATTAGTAGGATCTGTGGTTTTTACAATTACCTTGGTATGAAATTTGTGGTTCAGAATCACCCGCACCAAAACCCTCGGTCCATAGACTTTCGAACCCCGGTGTTTCAAAACACGCCAGGTTTGATGGTCCTTCGAGTGGTTCTACAGAAAAGTTACACCTATTAACAAATAAATAAATAAAACACACACATACGTTGTAACAAGACTTATAGTTTATGTGTTATGAAAAACTTACTGAGAGTCCATAACCGGTGATGATCCTTGCGATGTCGAACCGTTTGAATGAAGACCTCGTGGGCCTCTCTTGTTAAATAGGCCTCTGTGTGTGTGTGTGCGCACGCGAGATTTGTAAGTCCCACGTGATTCGGTGTTTGCGAGAATGGTGAAACCAGATGACTCACGTTGTAAAAACATATGTTGCGTTAGGTGTTAAAAAGCTTTGTTGGAGGATGTGCTAGGGTCTGTGTGTGTGTGTGGTGTGTGTGTGTGTGTGTGTGTGTGTGTGTGTGTGTGGGTGAGGGAAATCATAAAACGGTTTCATTTATTTTAACAGTAGGGGTATGAAATTAACATTGTTTGAAGCCAAAATAGTTTTTCTTTAACTAGAAACAGTTTTTAAAACATATATCATTTAAATAAGGTTTCTGTTTTGGTCTGTGTGTGTGTGTGTGGTGTGTGTGTGTGTGTGTGTGTGTGTGTGTGTGTGTGTCAATATGAGACTCTGCTAGGTGTCGGGGAAGAATGTGTGATGAACCCGGGGAGGGATGTGCGCGGGGAAAGGGATGTCATTGGGAGAAATGGGGCATAAGCCATCAGCAATAGCAGTAGTTGTAAATAAGTGATAAGAAATCTGTTTTAAAAGCTAGTCTAAGTGTATATGACATCTGTAATGCATCACATGGGATAGAGCGATAGAGTATGTCCTGAAGGTGCTGTGATACTTCCTACATACAAAATGGGGGTTCTACCATATTTCAGTCAGTATATGAATAGAGTATGCGTTTGTATTTTTAAAATAGGTCTGTGTAAGTATTGTGTTTAAACGTGTTAAACACTGAAACAGTAGTTGAGTAAAACCATACACTTAAAAATAAGGTTTCTGTTTTAAAAGAAAGTTCTAAAGGGGTGTGTGATATTTGTAAAAGGTCACACGTTGATTCGGCGTTTGCGAGAATGGTGGAAACAGATGACTCACGTTGTAAAAACATATGGTGCGTTAGGTGTTAAAAAGATTTGGAGGATGTGCTAGGGATCTGTGTGTGTGTGTGTGTGTGTGTGTGTGTGTGTGTGTGTGTGTGTGTGTGTGTGTGTGTGTGTGTGTGTGTGTGAGGGAAATCATAAAACGGTTTCATTTATTTTAACAGTAGGGGTATGAAATTAACATTGTTTGAAGCCAAAATAGTTTTTCTTTAACTAGAAACAGTTTTTAAAACATATATCATTTAAATAAGGTTTCTGTTCTGGTCTGTGTGTGTGTGTGTGTGTGTGTGTGTGTGTGTGTGTGTGTGTGTCAATATGAGACCCTGCTAGGTGTCGGGGAAGAATGTGTGATGAACCCGGGGAGGGATGTGCGTGGGGAAAGGGATGTCATTGGGAGAAATGGGGCATAAGCCATCAGCAATAGCAGTAGTTGTAAATAAGTGATAAGAAATCTGTTTTAAAGTTAGTCTAAGTGTATATGACATCTGTAATGCATCACATGGGATAGAGCGATAGAGTATGTCCTGAAAGATGCTATGATACTTCCTACATACAAAATGGGGGTTCTACCATATTTCAGTCAGTATATGAATAGAGTATGCGTTTGTATTTTTAAAAATAAGTCTATGTAAGTATTGTGTTTAAACGTGTTAAACACTGAAACAGTAGTTGAGTAAAACCATACATTAAAAATAAGGTTTCTGTTTTAAAAGAACGTTCTAAGGTGTGTGTGAGATTTGTATGTCACACGTTGATTCAGTGTTTGCGAGAAAGAGGTAATGGTATGCTGGCTTATAACACCCCACAACAGCCATAGTTTGTAAACGAGTGGTAAGACATCTGTTTTTAAAACCTGTCTAAGTGTTTATGTAAGAATGGTCATCGCGGGAACATACTTGTCTTACATAACAGATGTCCGAAGGGGGAAGGATGGAAGGAGGTCATAAATTACGCGCAGGGTCCGATGGAGAAGGCTGAAAGGGAGAAGGCCATAAATTACGCGCACTGTGTCCGGTGGAGAAGGGGAGAATGTAGAAGGGTAGATGGTCATAAATCACGCGCTTTTTCCTCATACAGATATGCCATCAATCATTTTTGACATAAAGTATATAATTATTACTACTCCTATGCATTGTGGTTGTTTAGAGCTTGGACAGCCTGTGGGAAGAAGCTCCTCCTCATTCTCTCTGTGTTGGACTTCAGGGAGTGAAAGCGCTTCCCTGATCGCAGTAGAGAGAACAGTCCATTGTTGGGGTGGCTGAGGTCCTTCACTATCTTCCTGGCACCACTTGCTGTAGATAGATTGAAGGTCAGGGAGCTTGGTACGGATGATTCGTTCGGCTGATGGAACCACCCTCTGTAGGGCTCGCCTGTCCTTCATGGTGCTGTTCCCGAACCAGGTTGAGATGTTTCCCATCATGATGCTCTCTATGGTGCAGGAGTAGAAGTTCCTGAGCACCTTGGAGGGCAGTCTGAAGTCTCTCAGGCGTCTGAGGTGGTAGAGACGCTGCCGGGCCTTTTTCACCACGGTGTTGATGTGACAGGACCATGACAGGTCATGCGTGATGTTAACACCGAGGTAACGGAAGCTGTCCACTCTCTCCACTGGGCTCCTGTTGATGACAGGGGTCTGGTAGGTCCTCTCCTGCTTTGTACTGAAGTCCACTATTAACTCCTATTAACTCCTCATCCCCAGCCCTGCACTGACACCATTTGCAGGCTCACTCTACCCTGGAAGGGGGGTCCCTCTCTGTATCACTCCTTCCCAACGTTTCTTCCTTTCTTTTTTTCTCTCTCCTAGAGTTTTTTTGTGTGGAGTTTTTCCTTGTGTGCAGAAGGGTCAAGTGTGGGGGGTGTCAACTGTAGGGCCTGTCAAAGCCCATTGAGACATCCTGTATGTGATTTTGGGCTATATAAGAAATAAATGTTGTTGTTGTTGAAAGTCAGAAGACACAATATACATTTGACTCCCGTACTGTAATTGTGCAAATGTGCAAATGTGCCCAGGGAAAAAGTTTAAATATCCAGTAACTAAATATAACAAGACTGGAGCATTGCACATTATTTAACCAATATCCCAGGTATTACAAACATGCAGTATTATGTGTAATAATGAGTAATAACGTGTAATTACAAAGAAATACATTTAGCTGCACAACTGTAGTCTACAATTGTTCCCGTTACATTTATGGCATCCAGATTGTCTTACAGTCAGTAGTAACAGGGACAGTCCCCCCCGCAGACACTCAGGGTTAAGTGTCTAGCTCAGGGACACAATGGTGGTAAGTGGGGTTTGAACCTGGGACTTTGTGCTCTTCTTGTTCATAGGCGGGTGTGTAATGGGGTTACTGCACCCCATAAAAGAGGGGAAATGGGACATTGATGTGGAGAGAGAAGAGCAGAGAACATTTTGGCTGTATGTTGGTATTAATTATTCATGTTTTTTGGTTATTTTATCGGGTCTTTTTGCCCGTTTCAGCACCGTCCCGGTGGACAGCGCCTGCGCGATGATGGGTTTGGGGTACAGGACCCCGGGACAAGAGAAGCGCGTCACAGGAGACGCGTAACAGCCCATCTCTCTCCAACTTCATTAACACACACACACACACACACACACACACACAGACACACACACGCAGAGCGAGTCGGGGGGAGAGAGAGTTTAGCGGCAAAAAGCTTAAACGTACCGGAATTACACGGCGTGGATCTCAGTAGTAACGCGGTTACACCCACCGACACGAATTACTGTAATAAACACGTAACGCAATACCAGCGAGGG